>NC_079436.1:40760970-41067220 GCF_903798145.1 Danio aesculapii
GCATCATGCCACTTTCTTCTCATTCCCACTGTGTGTGAGGCCACATGTAGAGAGAGAAAGAGATCTGCTTTGTACTTTTCCTCTAAAAAAGACAGAAAGTATGGGATGAATGGATGAAAGAGAAGATATGAGGGCTTGCTGACAGCTTAGCGGGGTCAGTATCGCGATGGCAGACATCACTGGCCCTCAGAAGCCCTGAGCCTCTCTGCTGTCTCACACAAACAAAGACTGCCCTGCCTCATGAGATCATTTTACAGACCAGAAACCAAGATTAATGCTTCGATAAGTCTGTGTTAAAGGGAAAATGAGCATTCTAAAATGTTTGAATTGTTTTAATGGAAAATGTCTTTACTAATTTAATTATTTGATGGAGATCAAAATAAATGTTTATTTATTGATTTATTTATTTATTTATTCCTTCAAACATCAATTTTAAACTTGCTTATTTTCTATTAGATGAATGATGGGCATCAAGATACTGAATATCACATTTCATACATTGGTTTTAATTCCAGATTTAATTCGTTATATAAAACACATCTGGGTTTTTTTATTTGCAATGAGTATATTTCAGTTTTAATACTTTCTGCTGATGCAGACTTTTTTCAAATTGACAATTTGTTGCTTGAAATATTCAATAAAACTGTTTGATTCATTCATGTCACAATACAGTTTGCTTTTCTTGTGTTTGTATTATTTTAGTTTCTTGTTGTCTTAGAAATTGGCTCCATTCTTATTACCTGAAGAGAACAATTTCATCAGCTATTTTTGCTCAACTGTAAAAAAAAAAAAAAAAAAAAAACTGGTTCATAATAGCAATTTGTTAAGGAATTTACTTTGATCCACCAAAGAGATCCAGTTCATCCACACTGAACTCATCCAGACCGAATCAGTGCAGACTAGAACTGAATCAGTTCACCACACCCACCACTCTACCACTGTCGCGCTGCCAATATTTGCATCAACAGAGATCTATACTCATGAAGTTAGCTGTCATGAGACTAGTTATTCATCTTTTTATTTTATTGTATTTTTTTACCTCAAAACATTAAAAGAATATAGATACTGGTATGTCAATTTTAAACTTGCTTATTTTCTATTAGATGAATGATGGGCATCAAGATACTGAATATTACATTTTATACATTGGTTTTAATTCCAGATTTAATTTGTAAATAAAACACATCAGTTTTTTTTTTAGTTTGCAATGAGTATATTTCAGTTTTAATACTTTCTGCTGATGCAGACTTTTTTCAAATTGACAATTTGTTGCTTGAAATATTCAATAAAACTGTTTCATTCATTCATATCACTTGTTTCCCTTTCTTGTTTTTGATTCACCTAAAATAAATGGTTTATAAGAGTTTTTTTCCATATTAATTAAAAATAACTGGTTTGTAAGAAGGATTCCTTTTATGAGAGCCATTTGTTTTAGCACACAATGGTATTGCTGCATGTTTCTGGTTACTAAAAAAGAGAATCAGGTCATAAAAGTAATTAATTTATCAAAACAAAAAGTATTAACAAAACAAACATGTTCATCTGAGTTCTACATTGATGAATTTGCCCAAAAGAACAGCATTGAATCTTTTAGATTGACTAAAACGTATCAGTTCTAGGGAGTTGTTTGTTTATAAATATGGAAAGTTTTATTTTATTATTTTATTGTAATTTGTTTTTACTTAATTTAATTTAGATTTTATTTTATTTTTCACTATTGGGATTCACTAAAAATGATGTGTTCAGGAGAGTATTTATCTTGCAGCTGACACACAATATACTGAATTTGTGCTGAATGCTTTCATTTCCTAAAACAACTGTTTAAAAAAAGGAATTTGTTTATAAATAGTAATATCATGCTTTCATTTCTTTTTCTTTTTTAACTGTATTTTATATATCAAATTGTATTTTATGTTATTATTCTGTGCTTCTATTTTAGGTGTGACTTAACATTCTGTAGGGGTCTACAGATGAAAAACTAAACTAAAATCATGCAATAATATCATTTACTTTTAATTGTGGTGATAAATAAGCCAACACTGGTTTCTCTGTGTTTTTAATACAGTTTGCTTTTCTTGTGTTTGTATTATTTCATCAGCTATTCTTGCTCAACTGTAAAAAAAAAAAAAAAAAAAAAAACTGGTTCAGAATAGCAATTTGTTTAGGAATTGACTTTGATCCACCAAAAAGATCCAGTTCATCCACACTGAACTCATCCAGACCGAATCAATGCAGACTAGAACTGAATCAGTTCACCACACCCACCACTCTACCACTGTCACGCTGCCAATATTTGCATCAACGGAGATCTATCCTCATAAAGTTAGCTGTCATGAGACTAGTTATTCATCTGTATAGCTGTTAACCTTTAGAAACTCGAGAAGCTAAGGATTCACAGCCTTCAAAGTGTACAAACACAGACTGCAATGCTGGTGCTTCTGAGCTTCTCATGAGACTTCCAGTCAGAGAAAAGAGAAAAAAAGAAAGAAAATAGGTGTTGGATGAGGTCAGACTGAAACTGTCAGACTCCACAGGAACTTTTTTGATTGGTCTAGTGGGTTCATGTCTGTGATCAACTTTCTGAATTGCATTAACACTTGCTGACTGCTGATTGTTCTTTTGTTTCGTCTTAGTATTTATGAACTTTGTTGCTTTCCTTTATGAACTTTCTTCCTCGTTCCCATGATGGCTGTTGTTTTATCCTACTTTCCTAGTCAAAGGAGACTCGTTGTGACTTCAATTACCTAGAGCTCTGGGTATCTGTCTCAGGTAGACAGAGGCTGAATTGGAAGTGGTGTCAGCTCCTTCATTAAACATTAATCACGGCGGGTCCCTCAGCAGAGCTTCTGAAAGGGCAAAACTAATAAACACTCTGTCGTGGGAGAGACATGAGCACTTATGGGGGTCCCTTCCCGGAGACATGATAGATGCCTGGCTGAGGAGCTTTTCTCTTCTCTTCTCTTCTCTTCTCTTCTCTTCTCTTCTCTTCTCTTCTCTTCTCTTCTCTTCTCTTCTCTTCTCTTCTCTTCTCTTCTTCTCTTCTCTTCTCTTCTCACTTGGCTTCACTTTGCTCTTCTCTATTTTCTTTGCTTTAATTGGCTTTTCGATTCTCTTTTTGCTTTGCTTTGCTTATCTCATCTCGCTTCATCTCATCTGGTCTCGTCCCCTCTGGTCTCTTCTCTCTTATCTCGTCTCATCTATTCTCATCTTGTCTTTTCTTTCCTTAATTTGTTTCTCTCCTCATCTTCTCTGGTCTCTTCGTTTGTTTCATCTTTTCTCGTATTGACTTTTCTTCTTGTCTCATCTTTTCTCGTTTTCTCTTCTCTTCTCTTCTCTTCTCTTCTCTTCTCTTCTCTTCTCTTCTCTTCTTCTCTTCTCTTCTCTTCTCTTCTCTTCTCTTCTCTTCTCTTCTCGCTTTGCTTCACTTTTTTCTTCTCTTTTCTTTGCTTTAATTTGCTGCTCGATTCTCTTTTTGCTTTGCTTTGCTTAACTTATCTTATCTCGTTTCATCTCATATTGTCTCATTCCCTTTGGTCTCTTCTTTTCTCTTCTCTTTTTTCTTCTTAATTATCAAGTCTTAAATTTGGAACCAGAAATTGGAAATCTGGCTAAGGGATAGTTCACCTAATAAAATAAGATTCTGCCTCAAAACTTATTTGAGTTTTGTTCGTCTGTTAAAAATGTGGACAAAAAAGATATTTTGAACAATTACAGGTCAATTAACCTATTGGCCTCCATACCATTCTATACTATACTATGCAAGTCAATGGGTGACAGAAACCAGCATTCTTCATAATACCTTAAGACAGAAACTCAAATACAATTAAAAACACATGTTCCAAATCTGCCTGACATTCTTTCTTATGTTGAACAACAAATAAAATATTTTGAAGAGAGCTGGAAACCATTGACTTTCATAGTATTTGTCTTTCCAACTATGGAAGAGATTTCCAGCTTTTTTTCAAAACACCTCCTTTAGTAATCAACAGAATAAAGGATCTCTGGAACCACTTGAGGGTGAGTAAATAGTGAGTAAATTTTCATTTTTGGGGTAAACTATGCTTTTAAAGCAATTTTTAAACTTCAAAACACAATGATTTTATCAAATAAACATTCAAGGTGATAATGTAGCACTTCAGTATCAGCTCAAAGATTTAGCTTAGTTCTTGTTGTATTATTGTAAAATTGCATAGTTTATCTCCTGGTGTGGTTCAGGTTTGTTAGTGATTTGTTTGCACTTTTTTAAAATATCTCAATATCTTCTTTTGAGTTCCACTGAAACCAATTTGGAATTTACATATAAACACATGCACCTATTGCAATTTAATGAATGAAATAAACAACTTAATCAAACAAACACACCACACTGCATCATCTTTCTCTAATTTGAAGGCTGTTTCACATTTCCAACTCACTCAAACAGGACAGTCGTCCTATATAAAATTCTACCAGAGGAAGTTTGTCTGGAAATCTGCTCAAAATTCTAAAAGACCTCTGTTCTCACTTCCTCTCATATTAGAACAATATTCTTCTTACAACGTGACCTATCAATACTCCATTTGCTCCCTACATATGAACCATAATCGCAGACTTTGCTCTGCAAAAAATTGGGTTAGTCAAATTAGCAGGTTTCATTCCATCAATGTTCATGATTATTTCATATTCCGCTGAATATTTCAGGCAGGGTGGAGGCCGCCAGGACATTAACTATTAACACACTGCTGAAGCTCAAAGGCAAGATGCTTTTATTCCAAGCTGCATCCTCGAACGCGCAGTCTAGCCTTCCCGAGACGGGCGCCTGGGGAGCTGTCACAAGCTTCAAGAATGACGCTAACCTGAATGGATGGGAGAGAGAGGGGCTTCGGCAGAGCTAATGACGCCGCCTCAGGGATGATCCTCATTGTCATACTTGTTTAAACATGCACGCGCATGCGCACGAGTGCCTGCATACAGACACATCTATTGACTGAATGCACAACAAGCCAATAATGAGCAGACTGTCCATCATTTAAATGATCCTTCGGTGTGTATGAGACCTGCTGAATAATGTCAGGGGTCAGAGATTAAAGTGTAAAAAAAGAAACAACCAAGGTTTGAATGCTCAAAAATGTTTTTAGGCAGCCAATTATTTTCTAAAATGTAGTCATTTTGTGCAAGCAGTCAATCTTCCAAGCATGAATTGTCTATAAATAGATTAAAATGAGTAATAATTTACCTAAAATAAAAATTATAAAAGTAGTAATTGTTAGTTTTATTTTCTAATGTATATTACGTAAGACAAATTATGCCATACAATGTCCCTCTACTGAATTCAACAAATTTGTTTCAGAAACAGACTGATTACATTAAAACAAAACAAAACAAAGCAAAGCAAAGCAAAGCAAAACAAAACAAAAATAAATAAAATGAAAAGTGAATTAGTAATAATTTACCCAAAATGAAAATTCTAAATGTTCTAAAAAACTTACTAAATGAAATAAAATAAAAATGAAAAACAGTAAAACTAAATTAAATAAAAAATAAATTATAAAATAAAATAAAAAGTGAATGAGTAATAATTTATTAAAAATTTAATTAAATTAAATTAAATTAAATTAAATATATTTTAAATTAAATTTTTAAATAACTTTAAAATAAAATAATTATAAAACAATAAAATAATAAAATAATTATTAGAAAATAATAACAAAATAAAAAATAAATGTAAAAAAGTTGATAATAAAAATGAAAAACAGTAAAACTAAATTAAATAAAAAATAAAATAAAAAGTGAATGAGTAATTTTACCAAAATAAAAATAAAATAAAATAAAAAATAAAATAAAAAATAATAGGTCACACTTTACAATAAGGTTCATTAGTGAATGTTAATTATTGCATTTACTAACATGAACAAACAATGAACAATTAATTTACTACAGTATTTGTTCATGTTAGTTAACATTAGTTAATGAAAATATAGTTGTTTATTGTTAGCTCATGTTAACTCACAGTGCACTAACTAATATTAAGCATGGACTTGGATGTTAATAATGTATTAGTAAATGTTTAATTATGATTAATAAATGCTGTACAAGTTTTGTTCATAGTAAATTCATTAACTAATCAACCTTATTGTAGTGTTACCAAATAAAAAAAAGAAATAAATATTATATATATATATATATATATAAATAAATAAATAATATAAATATAAAATAAAAAAATCTATTAAATAAAGTTAAATAAAATTTAATTAAATATATTTTAAATTTGATATCAAATTAACTTTAAAAGAAAAGAATAATAAAAAAGCAAAGAAAAAGAAAAGAGCGTTTTCTGCTTCTTCCTCTCAACTTCGCAGAAGTGATTTGTCTCCATTTCTCTCCCTCACATGTATTCCCAGTCATCATCTATCCTCTTCTGTTGAGTGTAAATGCAGTACTGTAGGTAGTCAATGAAATAAGCATGAGCGTTGTGTTAGTAGAGCACTACGATATGTGAATGTGTATGCATTCCCCTCAATCTGTCAATCAATGCTGCCGCTCTCCTTTCAGCCCATTAAATTCTGTACATCTTGCCTGAGGATATGCTGAGCGCTTTGGTCTCTTCACAGATGTGGAATATCAAACATATGATTGAAGCAGCTCCATTGAGCCATGTTCACACATTCTGCTCTGTGTGTTCCATCTGATGGAAATCGACCAATCACAGCTCATATTTTCAAATTAGGGGCATATCTAAGCATGCGTCCATCTAACTGTGTAACTTTTATTATCCATCATTCCATCCATTAAAATAATTTAGTTCATCTGTCCATCCTTTCATCATCTGACCTGTCCATCCTTTCATCATCTGACCATCTAACATCTATTTATCCATTTACCCATTTGTCTGACTCTGTCTCTCCCTATCGTCCATTTAGCCATCAGGTCATTTGTCTGTCCTC
The DNA here is from genome assembly GCF_903798145.1 of Danio aesculapii. Taxonomy (NCBI): domain Eukaryota; kingdom Metazoa; phylum Chordata; class Actinopteri; order Cypriniformes; family Danionidae; genus Danio; species Danio aesculapii. The sequence continues at coordinate 40,767,897 of NC_079436.1, forward strand.
ATCTATCCATTTAATATCCATCAATACATGCATCCATCCACCCATACATCCATCATTATGCCTTCAACCATCCATTTAATATCCATCAATACATGCATGCATCCATCCATTTTTCTGTCTTTATCCATCTATTCATGTCTGTCTTTATTCATCCATTTAATGTCCATCCATCCATCTTTAATCATTCATCCATTTAATGTCCATCAATTTGTCTGTCTTTATTCATCCATTTAATATCTATAGATCCATCCATAAATACATACATCCATCCATCTATTTATTTTAACCCTTCAATTATTCAATATCCACCCATCCAACCATCCAACCATCCAACTATCTATCCATTCATCTTTAACCTTTGTGCATCCATCCATCTGTATTTAACCTTCAATCCATTTAATATCCATCCGTCCATCCATTCATCCATCCATCCATCTGTCTATCTTTAACCCTCCATCTATTCAATATCCATCCATCCGACCATCCATTCATCAGTCCATCCATCCAACTATCTATTCATTCATCTTTAACCTCCATCCATTCAATTTCCATCCATTCATCCATCTGTCTATCTTTAACTCTTCATCCATTCAATATCCATCCATCCATCCCTCCATCCATCTTAACCCTCCACCTATTCAGTATTCATCCGTCAGTCTATTCAACCCTCAATCTATTCAATATCCACCCACCCACCCATCCATCCATCCATCCATCCGTCCATCCATCAATTCATCTATCCATTCGTCTTTAACCACTTCCCATGCATCCATCTATCGATCAATCCATCCATCCATCTGTATTTAACTCTCAATCCATTCAATATCCATCCATCCCTCCATCCGTCTATCTTTAACCCTTAATCCATTCAATATCCATCAATCAATCCATCCATCCATCTATCCATCCAACCATACATCCATTCATCCATCCATCTGTATTGAACACTCCATCCATTCAATATCCATCCATTCATCCATCCATCCATCCATCCATCCATTCATCCATCCATCCATATATCTTTAACCCACCATCCATTCAATATCCATCATTCTATCCATACATTCATCTGTCTATCTTTAACCCTCCATTCATTCAATATCCATCCATCCAACTGTCTGTCTTTAAACTCTATCCATTGAATATCCATTCATCTATCCATCTATCTGTCTTTAACCCTCCATCCATTCAATATCTATCAATCCATGTATACATCCATCAACATATCCAGCCGATCATTTGTCTGTTTTACTTCATCCATCCATTTCATATGCATCCATCTGTCTAATCATTTAACCATCTATCTATCAGTCTATTTATCCATTCAATCCATGTACCCTTCCATCCATCCATCCAAACATCAGACTATTTATCGGTCTCTACCTAATCATCATCTGTCCATACTTCCTTCCTTTCATATATACAGCCATCGATCCATTCACCATTTGACTGTTTTCATCCACCACTCTATCCATCTGTCTATCTATTTATGCTTTTGCAGTTTGTCATTCCATCTATCTATCTATTTATCTGTATATATCAATTTGTCCATCAATCCATTAATATCCATTAATCCATTATGATAGTCTCTCAGTGACTTAGCATCCCCAACTTATGACCAATAACTTGAACTCAAACTTATCCCAACTAATATACAACTAATTTTTAAGTTTTATTCTTTGTTTTCTTTTTTTTTTTTTTTTTTTTTGCCATGTCATGTGCTCAATGCCCCAAACAGCTCATGATTAGTCCTTACTTGGGCTATGAAGCTGAAACTAGTAGGCCAGTTACTTACCAAAGCTGAAATCCTCTAGTAAAGACATGTGATGATACCCCCTAACACCTGTTCACACACATATTAAAAAACACAAAGTGCTTTCAGCTAGAGTTGCGAATAGGAATGAACATAAACACATACACACACTCAGAGTAATGAGCTCCACAGCTGTTCAAGCTCCTGGCTGGGTGTTGCTCTTCTCGGGTGGGGTAGATGTTGGCCATCTCTTTTTACCTCTCTACTGGATCTCAATTAAACATTCATCTGTTTGCACACCAGCTGCTGCTGCAACCGACTCACTCCTTTTCACACACTGCTAAATACACACGAGAGCTAACGGACACAATATGCCTCTCTCTAGCTCACGTACACAGCTACGCGCTTAAATATAATGAGGAGTATACACACCGGGTGCGTTTCCATCCCAATAGTCTTTACGTTGAGCATTCAATGCCAAAAACATCAAACACTTGGTCTAATCTTAGAATTTTCCCTTCCTACCATGAAAGTTGCTCATCAGACTAATCCAAATCCATGTTTATATCAAAGAACACGAGCTGCAGAGATACTAAATAGTTTCCCTAAGGATGTCAGAGAGGAAGAGAGATCAAACAAGCGGTTTGTATACCTTAGAGAATCAGCACGCGGATACAGGTCATGTAATCGGCCTTGAGCAATATGTCTATTTAGACATAGCTTTACTTCAAGTTTGAGTTGCATATACATATATAGTTTAGAATCATATCATCTAGCGTATGATGTTTTTCACAAACATACAGTAAATAAAAATAAAATCATATGCATTTCAGCCAACCCTGGTTCATTCTGATTACGTACCCGTATATACATTTCTGGAGAGCGACAAATACGTCACAGGAGCTATGTTTTTTTGCAGTTTTTGTTTTTCGCGAATTCATCAGAGGCTGCTGTGTACACTTTTTGAGATCTCAAATTTCTCTCGCGGATGCTCTTCCTGCGTAAATCCACCAGAGGTCACTGTCGACTGACCGACCAACCGATTTCCCACCGACCCCCTTCCCTAATCCGAACTGATAGTGTTTTTAAAAGCACAGATTGACCAGCGCCCACCCACTTCCCTAAAACCAACCGCCAGTGTTTTCAAAAGCAATCCAGAAAAAGAAAAGCCCTCGCAGCAGCCTAATTTTTACCACGTTTTAAGATTTTCTGACATTCTCACCCTATTTTTGTCACGGTTAACTCCTCTCTGCATTTCAAATCCTCTGACGTTCGAGAAAAACCACTGGACGAACTGGTAACAGCAGAAAAGTCGTCCACACGGAGGTAAGAAATCAGCTGGTGAGCGCGTCATACTGCCACTGTAGCATTCGTTTTGAAGACAAAATATAACCATACAGATTTGGCCACTAAGAACGTGCTTTTCTTCATGCGCAATGCTGCAATTTTTGTGCTTTACGCAATATCCACCAGGTGGTGCAAGGAGCAACCGCTTTTCCATTGTCGGGCCAGTGCGAGCGAACACCCCCAAATCAAACAACCTGCCCAGGGGTGCTTTTCCGAAAACCACTGTTTGCCAATTAAGGTCCCAAGTTCCATCTTTGCAATAAATAAATATAAGAAAAAGAAAAAACATAGATACTGGTCAGTTTAAGATATTCCATAAAACACCTTATAGGCTAGGGGTCTTTTTTTTTCTCTTCTTTTAAGATTGCCCTCATGTTTCCCTTTTGAATTTAAAAGTGTTGCATAAAATAATAAAGTATTTTTAATTTAATAACTGATATTTCGTCCCCCTTGATGTCTCAATAACGCATAATAATCTTTACACCACATTAAAGACACAGCAGCCAGTTACTTTCAGTTGTCGAGAGTTTTTATCACATTTAAAAAGGTGTGTTTGTGCATGAAACGTGCGCATTTAGATGCATGTATTTGTGTGTGAGAGACCGGGCGAAAGAGCACTCGATTCACAGCTCCGTCGATGCTGCGAGTGGCTTTCTTTCTTTCTTTATTTTGGAGATAATGAACACATATTTGTATTCACATATGAATACAACAGAAAGACATAAAACTTTACAAATTACGTATCCACTTTTTCGTTCCACCGGCTACATAATTCACAATCTCCAAAAATGTATATAGGGCTATGTTTTTAAAATGAGCCTATGTTGGTTTCTGCACTTAAAATGATAGTTCACCCCAAACTAAAAATCATTTATTCACCCTTCCCTTGTTATAAACACAAAATAAGTACTTTTAAAAAATACTGGAAACCTGTAACTAATGACTTCCATAGTATTTGTTTTTCCTATTATGTTAGTCAATGATTACAGGTTTCTAATACTTTTCTAAATATATGAAGAGTTCAGATGCAAAAACCTCTAAGTTCCGTCTGAAATTTCCATTGAAAATGAAGATTTTTCTCAGCCTCCTTTGTTTATGTTGAGAAATTTTACTTTAAAGAGCAGGAAAAGGGCTTATTCTTTGCCATAAAAGTGATATTACTGAACATACACATAGGAGACTGATTAAAATACTCATTTTAGAGGAAAATTTCAGACGGCATTTAGAGGTTTTTGCATTTAAACTCTTCATATTCTTTTGTGTTCAACAGATGAAGGAAACTCATAAAAGAATGGAACCACTTGAGGGTGCGTAAATAAGGAGTACATTTTCATTTTTGGGTGAACTATCCTTTTAAAACTCAGCAACCTGCTGCTGTTCAGATAAAATGCTCGTCTGAAGGAGTCCGCATGAATTTATTATGAAAAGACATTGTCACCACAGCGAGAGATGAGCTCCTCCTGAGGGGAGACAGGAAGAGACAATGAGTTCAAAGAGGGAAGTGATATAAGTACAGCGGCTCTCCAAGGTCAGAGATGTCTTTGGTGGTAGTTTTACATGTGCTGCCATCTACATGGACAATGGTGGTGCACTATACAATCATGACTAATTAAATACAAGATATATATAAGAGAATAACAGGTGATAGACGGAATGACTGACAGAACAACAGACCAAACAAAAAGACCAACTGACTCATCATCCTTTCTCTTCATATTTCATCCATCCATCCATATAGCAATTGTCTGTTTTAATCCACCAATCTATCCACCTGTCCATATATCAATGCTTTTGCCGTTCATCTTTCATACATCCTTACATCAATATCTCCATCCGTCTATTCATCCATCCAATAGAAAAGGAATGTGCTAGAAAGCACAAGGCAGCAGGGGAAGGTGGACACATCCTGAAGCCGAAATACCTGCACTGTCACAACACTGCGTCTGCTAGCAGGAAGTCAACAGCAACTGGGAATACGAGCACTGCAGCAATTAACTGCGCTGAGAGGAGGACCACTCTGGAGAATTATAGCAACATCTCCACCACGCTTCCCTGCGGCCACAGGGTGGGAATAAGAAAGCAGTAGGACACATGGTGAGGGGAGGAGCTGCTCGACAGTTAAGCCAACATCAGTGGGATTCCCTTGTTTGACTACTTCACCCCTGCTGAGCACACAGTGTCACCCAAGGGAGGGATTACACTCAAGACAACATTACTGAACAAACACAATATCAGTCCGCAGTCCATTAATGATGCAGCAGACCAGCAGCGTAACCGGATCAACTAATAACTGCAAGCCACACTTTCTAATTGGCTTACCATTAAATGCTTTAACTGGTTTAATTAGTTAATGAGAGGCAATGAATTGTGGTTACAAAGCTTCTGGAGAAAATGTCAACAGATATATCTTGATAAACAGCAACGGACTGGAAATAAAAGTGTACTGTTGAGAATTGTTTGAGCATTTAACATTTTTTTAATCCTTTTTTAGAAATTTGTTTTAATAGAAACAAGAAAATATGACCATTTATACAATGTAAAAAACTATTTTCAATGGATTACTTAGGAATTTACTAAACTCCAAAATAATGGGTTGTTTCAACTCAATTTGGGGTAAACTATTAACAAACCTAGCAAAGGCTAATATGCTAGATGTAATTACACTGTAAGAAAAATGCTGGGTTTCACACAATCAATTTGTGTTAGGAAAACATGAAGGAATTTAGTTTATTAACTTATTTTTTTAACAAATTTAAATGGTTTGAACATAATAAAATTAAGTTGTCACAAAACAAATCAAGAATTGTGCCATTTCAGCTCATTTTAAATAAGTTGAACAAACAGCAAACATAATTTTTTGAGTGTTAATTGATTAGTTCATATTTAATCACATTAATTTTTTTTATTAAACGTAATTACATTTTAACAACTCTCTCCCTAATAATTTTGAAATCATGTAATTCATAAATAATAAAATAAAATAAATATACAAATAAATAAGTAAATTAATAAATGAAGGAATACATAAATGAATAATTAAATAAATAAGTCAATAAATAAATAATTAAATAAATAAGTCAATAATTAAATAATTAAATAAATAAGTCAATAAATAAATAAATAAATAAAAACAGAATCAACTTTATGATGTGAAATTTGACAAATCAAGCACAGTCGTGTTGTACACTTAAAGGGATAGTTCAGTAAATAAAAGAAAATTACCCCATTATTTACACTGTACTCTCCCTTGTGTGATTTTCCACCTTTGTGTTATGATCACCTGCAATCTATCAGCTGCAGATCGTTGGTAAACATGCAGATCGCCAAAGAACTACAAATCCGCCATTATGGACTACCGATCCATAAGATGGGAGCTGCTCATGAACTCATTACAAGTACTATTCATACAGCACACACACACACATCAGTGCTGAGTCTTGTTTTACTGTTTTGTGAACATTATGACGCGTTTTCCTTGCTTTGTCTTGCCATGTACCGATCTTTGCTTTGTTTGTTTATTGTTTATGTTGTTTGCAGCCGGGACTGACAATTCGCCTGTTACTTGACCATGACTCTGGATTCCCTGTATACATCAGTTTGCCCCTGTGTTGACCGTTGCTTGCCTGACCATCTCTTTGTAATAAACCTGCATTTGGATTTGCACTTCCTTGTCAGCGTCCTCTTCACATTACACTTTGTCAGTTTCTTTCTGTTACCAATTGAATTCCATAGTAGCAAAAAAAATAATAATAAGTCAATGGGTCTCATCATCTATCATTTTTCTAAATATCCTCTTTTGTGTTCAACAGAAGAAGAAAAAACTCAAAGACGTTTGGAACAAGTGAAGGGTTAATACATTTTTTATATGTTTTTGTGTGAATTATCCCTTTAATTAGATTATGGTGTTAACTTATAAAAACATATTTTAGGATTTGTGTTCAACATATAAAGTGATGTTTAACTGAATATGTTTTATCTGACAAGCTTTTTTATTACTATAAGGTATTTTAGCCATTAAACTGCATCCAAAAAATGTAAATGGGGAATAGAAAAATGGAATTTAGGTCAAATGAAAAAGATTTGAATGGCTCCCTACTAATAATAAACACAGTTTAGACCGATCCCATTAGCCCTCACAGCTCTGCTCTCCTCTCCAGTGTCCTGTCATTCTTATCTGATTCACCTATGAAACGAGACACTGCTGAGGGGTGTTATTATGACCCCTATTGCCTCTTTCACACACACTCGCTCTAAAGCAGTACCAAACACAACACACTACTGTACAGTTTCAAAGGCACGTAGTAGATTGTAGTTGATTAACTGAACAGACAGCAGACCTGCACAAAACCTCTTCTAACTGAAGAAGTAAGAGTGATCAAGAACAACTGCCTAAAGAAATGTAGAGCCCTTTAAAAAAAGTGATAATTATAAACTTTTTATTTTTATACATTTTAAAATAAACAGATTTATTTTAAGCTCTAACAACTATATAGGGCTGGTTGATATATATATGAGGAATGTGTAGAATATTTCAAAATTTTAGCTAAAGTTAAATGGTTCAAAGTATTCACTTAATGAATTTAAGCCACTTTATGAATTTCAACCACATTGCATTCTGTGTGCTTTTAAGAAATTAATAAAAAAAAAACAATAATTTAATAATAATACTATTCTGCAAGTGTGCATTAAATTGATAAGAACTTAAATTACAGGTAATTATAATATTACTAAAAATACAATAAAACAAATACAATAAACACTGTTCAGTTGAACATTGTATTCATACAATTGCAATTGATAAAAATACAGGTTCTATAAAAATATTAAGAAACGTTTCATCATTGATAATATGGAAAAAAGACACCAAATTAACATTTCTGAAGGACTATGTAACTATTTAAATGATTATGTTATTTCAGCTTTGTTATAAAACATATATTCTGCAAGACTGATTCTGATGCTTGTGTTTCTATTAAATGTGTAACTTACATACTTATTTTGAATATTTATTTATTAATATTATTATTTTTTTACTTATTTTTCTTTAAATTATTCATTTATTTATTTTTATTTTTTCTTTAATAACTTGTTTTTATCTATTTATAATTATTTTTATTTATTTATTTATTTATATTATTATTTTTTATTTATTTACTTATTTTTATCTATTTATATATTTGTTTATTTATTTATTTATTTATTGTTTATTTATATTATTATTATTTACTTATTCTTCTTTAACTTATTCATTTATTTATTTTTATTTTTTATTTATTTAGTTTTATCTATTATATAATTATTTTTATTTATTTATTTATTTATATTATTTTTAAATCATTTTTCTTTAACTTATTAATTAATTTATTTTTATTTTTTATTAATTTAATTATTTTTATCTATTTATATAATTTGATTTATTTATTTATTTATCATTTACTTGTTTTATTTATTAATTCATTTACATATTTCTATTTATTTATTTACTTCATTCATTCATTCATTCATACATTCATTTTCTTGTCGGCTTAGTCCCTTTATTAATCAGGGGTCGCCACAGCGGAATGAACCGCCAACTTATCCAGCATTTGTTTTACGCAGTTGACGCCCTTCCAGCTGCAACCCATCTCTGGGAAACATCCACACACACACACTCACTCACACTCATACACTACGGACAATTTAGCCTACCCAATTCACCTGAACCACATGTCTTTGGACTGTGGGGGAAACCGGAGCACCTGGAGGAAACCCACGCAAACGCAGGGAGAACATACAAACTCCACACAGAAACGCCAACTGGCCCAGCCGAGGCTCGAACCATATTTATTTACTTATTATTATTTATTTATCTACATTTTTCATTTATTTATTTTTATTTATTTTTTGTTATTTATTTGTTTTTATTTCTTTGCATTTCTCTGTTTTTATTCGCTTTTCACTATTATTCACTTATTTTTTACTTACTTTTGTTACTTTGTTTGTTTGTTAAAAATATGCTCAAACATAAAACATCAATTAGTCACAATAATTCAACCTGCAACAGCAGTTCATTTTAATAAACATGATTGTTTTAATTCAATTAAAAACATCACCTTGAAGAGTCATATTTTGGTTCACACATTTAAAGTTAAATGAAATTAAAAAATAAACATATAAAGTTTAATGACAGAGAAAACAACATGATATGAGAGAAAAGCAATGTGATATATTGAGCCAAATTACACCTAAAGCTGATAAGAGTGAATGAGACAAAGGAATCAGGCATGCTGTTGCGTTAGATTATCTCTGAAACATTCAATTACACAATTCCACTTGCATAACCTTCATTACATAACTTTTCCATTTCTCGTTCTTCAGACTTATCACTGTCCCTTTAACGCACAGCTTAACGCAGCCACAGTCCCTGACCTCACATTGTTATTCGGCCCAGCTAAACCTCAATGTGTAATCCCAACACACCACGCGTAGCAATACTTTATTTCACAAATTCCTCTCCCTCAGTCAGTACATACTGTATTCATACATCCAAAAACGACAGCGCTTTATATTTAGCAATATAAGAAAGCAGGTCAGAAAACTGTCATTACAGAATGACAAAAAACTCCAGTTTTTCTCTACTAAAGTTATCTTTTCCAATAGACAATATTAGTAAAATATCATAGGGGTTACGAGGTTTAGTGCATTTAAACAGATTCATTAAACAGATATATTTCTTAAAATAATATTTTAGTCACCAAACATATTGAAATATAATACTATTAAATTCAAGCAAAATATTGCATAAAAAAAGTGATTGTTCCTATTTTTTTAATTTGTATTTAATATTTTTCTATAACATAAACTTGTTATAGACCATTTAAATGTGGTCATGTCATTGTCCCATGCACAGGCTTGTTATCAAACTTTTTCACAACTGTAATGAGGCAATTCAATCATAACGTAATGTTAAAACAGCTATCATAACATTATTAATCAATATGTGGCTCTTTTTCGATTCTCGGAACCTATAACATTTATAGAATTTATTATTGTAAAACAGGAAATACGTTGGGACCATTCTTTTTGTTTACATCCCTCAAAATGGTCTTTAGAAGCTTTAGGACCGTTATTGTAAGTTATTTTGTTAGATAAGCTCCAGATTTGGCTTCAGAACTGGCTAATCTATTATATATGCACAAATATTATATTGTATAGCTTCCTATTAAAATTATGATAAAAAAAGATAGATTAATGAGGGGTGTACTTATATATGCTGAGCACTATATTTATTTATATATTTATACAGTTAAAGTCAGAATTATTAGCCCCCCTGAATTATTAGCCCCCCTGCTTACTTTTCCCCCAATTTCTGTTTAACAGAGAGGTTTTCTCAACACATAACAGTTTTAATAACTCATTTATCATAACTGATTTATTTGATCTTTGCCATGATGACAGTAAATAATATTTGACTAGAGATTTTTCAAGACACTTCTATACAGCTTAAAGTGACATTTAAAGGCTTAACTAGGTTATTAGGTTAACTAGGCAAGTAAGGGTAATTAGGCAAGTTATAATATAATGATGGTTTGTTTTGTAGGCTATCAAAAAAAAAAAAATTGCTTAAAGGGGCTAATAATTTTGACCTTAAAATGGGTTTTAAAATTTTTTAAACTGCTCATATTCTAGCCGAAATAAAACAAATAAGACTTTCTCCAGAAGAAAACATATTATCAGACATACTGTGAAAATTTCCTTGCTCTGTTAAACATCATTTGGGAAATATCTTTAAAAAAATAATAATAATAAAATGGGGGTAATTATTCTCTGACTTCTGACTTTTATTATTATATATATATATATATATATATATATATATATATATATATATATATATATATATAAAACGCATTATTTTTTACATGAAGTAAAATAATATATAATAATATATTTTCAAAATTTTTATAATTAAATATAAATAATAATATAATTATAATTAAATATATAATTTCTATAATTTCAAATATAGTTCATATAGTAAAAACACTTGACATAAGTATCTGATTTGATTTGTAATTTTATGAAACATGATAACAAATTAAATTTAATTAAATTTATATAAAAAAAAAACACTCACACAAGTTATGTAAAATATATAACTTTTAGCATTTTAAAAATATATAGTGAAACCAGTGATCTAACCCAAAGATCAGACTACATTTGTGGAATTGTGTAACAAAATAACATAATTACACTTAATTGAATTGTGTAATTGTGATACACGATAACAAAATAAAATGTAATTGAACTTATATTTAAAAAATCAATATAAAAATATTTGAGCAAAAAAATTATAATAATTTTAATCATTTTAAATTATATAGTAAAAAAAAACTTTGATCTGACCCAAAGATTTGACTAGATTTGTGTAATTATGTTAGATGATAACAACAATTATTGAATTGAATTCATAAAAAATGAAAATGTTAAAAATATTTTTACATAAAAAAATTATATAACATAAAATGCATTATTTCTATCATTTCAAAAATTATAGTAAAAATTTACCTGACCAAACGACCTGACTACACTTGTGAATTTTTGTTGCACAATAAAAAAAAACTAATTTAAATTAAACTGAATTAATATTTAAAAAAATAAAACACTTATTTATTTATTTTTTTACATTGGTAAACACATTATTGGTATTATTATAAACATTATATTGTTATTATTTAAATCGTATAATTTCTATAAATTTTAAATATATAGTAAAAATAACATTAATCTGACTAGATTTGTGTAATTATCTTATATAAATAAAAAACAAATAAATTCAATTGAATTAATTTAAATACACTCAATTAAAATACATAAAAAAAACTGATAAAATTTAAAATGTATAATTTCTGACTAGATTATAGTGAAGTTTTGTCACACAATAATTCCTATGCAAAACAGAAACAGTACACAGGCTGAATAAAAATGCTAAGTCACTCTCTTCCAAAAAGAAAAAACAAATAACAGCAGTCATGTTCACATTGCTTGAATACCAACCATTCCTCATGCATGTATTCAAAAGCCAATTTGAAATGATCTGAAAAGTGCTATACAAATACTCCTGAATTGAATCAGAGTCTAAAAGTTTCAATCGCTTTCAGAAAGTTTCCAGAAAGATGTTCTTGCTTATGTGGGTGGAATCGCTAAGCTCAGACGATACAAGGACACGGAATTCAGGCCTCAGACGACAGAAAGACATTTAATGAAACAAGGATGGAAAGGCTTACCTGTGAGTCAGCAGAGGGTCAAGATCACGGGTGGGCAGAAGAGCAGCACATAAAGAGAAGAAGACAGAGAAAGAAGACAGTCAGTTCAATTGTGCTATTGGATGCAAAAGAACTTCAAGTACAGTTTAACAATGTGCACTGACTAAGATTAAAGACAATGTTCAGGTGTAGACGTAATGAAAAAGGAACAAAAGAAGATTTGATTTAATGCAAGACTTCTGCTGGCAACAAGGGTAAAATGTTAGTCAGTTGTTATATATAATATATAATTGTTATATATACTATTCTTCGAATAATACCTAATAATAAAACAAACCAACTGGAACAAATTTATTTTGCTGCATTTACACGACATGCACAACTTCATTATGCTGTTATGCTACAGTATAATATACTTTGGAAATACATAAATATATTTCATTAAAATTTGCAGCTTGTCTATATATTATGAAAACAGACAACAAATTATGTGAATATAATAAAACAATTAATAGAATAAAATAGAATAGAATAATATAATATAATTTATTTCTCCGCACAAATTTTTTATTAAAACTATTTGCTTGCTTCTTTGTGCTGTTGTATTGTTTATTGTGTTAATATTTATTTTTCTACATAAGTACATAAGCTGGTTAAATTATAATATATATATATATATATATATATATATATATATATATATATATATATATATATATATATATATATATATATATATATATATATATATATATATATTATATATATAATATAATATAATATAATATAATATAATATAATATAATATAATATAATATAATATAATATAATATAATATAATATAATATAATATAATATAATATAATATAGAAGTTTGTATAGGTTGTATTAAATTACATTCATTAAATGTCATCTGAAAATGTTATTTATTTATTTATAAATGTAAGATTTTAAATCACTAAATTGGTTTAATTGTCACTGAAATTAATGTTTGCAATTTCAACAACAAAAAATATATTTTTTTTAAAAGGAAACAAATTAATAGTTTATTTAAAGAGGCCTGTTTTTTCTCTCTTTTACGTTTAGTATTGGGCTTTAATAAAGAAAAACAACCCTTTATCAGAGTATGTGTTTAATCGATGGAATTATCGTGAGATCGATAGATTACACGATTACTAAAATATTCGATAGCTACAGCCCTAACAAAGAAACACAAGAGACAAGTATAAGGTTGACCAAATAGCAAGGATGTACCAAAATGAAATTGCAGTGTCGAAAAACATAATCAAACATTGTGGATGCACTTGGCCGAAAACTGAAATGAAAACCGAAAAACTTTTATTTAATGATTTATAATTTTTTAAAACTTTAACTCAATCACTTCAATTATACTTATATAATTATACTTGAATTACACTTTATAAGTATTACACTGTAGAAGAGCTGGGTTCCACACAAATCCTTTATGTTGTGGCAATACAAATCGGGTTAACAAATGTTTTTACAAACTTAGGTGGATTGAACATAAAACAACTGAGTTATCACAAAAAACGCAGACGTGATGTGACGTGACGTGACATGACGTGACGTAACAAAACGTAACAAAACATAACACAACATAACATAACATACTGTAACGTGACGTTACGTAACATAACAACATAACGTAACGTGACATAACGTAACGTAGCATAGCCTAATGTAGCACAGCACAGCATAGCATAGCATAGTATAACATAACATAACGTAATATAACGTAACATAATGTATTGTAACATAACGTAACGTAACGTAACGTAACAAAACGTAACGTAACGTAACATAACATAATGTAACGTAACATAAATTAACATTACGTAACATAACATAACATACTGTAACATAACGTAACGTAACGTAATGTAACATAACGTAACATAACGTAATGTAACTTAACGTAACATAGCGTAACTTAACATAACGTAAATTAACGTAACTTAACGTAACGTAACATAACATAACATAACATACTGTAACATAACATAACATACCGTAACATAACATAACGTGACGTAACGTAACATAAAAAAACATAACATACCATAACACAACATAACATAACGTAACATAACACCATAACATAACACACCATAACATAACATAACAAAACATACTGAAACATAACATAACGTAATGTAACGTAACGTCATGTAACGTAACATACTGTAACATAACATAACGTAATACACCATAACATAACATAACATAACATAACATAACAAAACATAACATAACAAAACATAACATAACATAAAATAACATAACATAACATAACATAACATAACATAACAAAACATAACATAACATAACATAACATAACATAACATAACATAACATAACATAACATAACATAACATAACATAACATAACATAACATAACAAAACATAACATAACATAACATAACATAACATAACATAACAAAACATAACATAACATAACAAAACATAACATAACATAACATAAAATAACATAACATAACATAACATAACATAACATAACATAACATAACATAACATAACATAACAACATAAAGTAACATAACATAACATAACATAACATAACATAACATAACATAACATAACATAACATAACATAACATAACATAACATAACATAACATAACATAACATAACAACATAAAGTAACATAACATAACATAACATAACATAACATAACATAACATAACATAACATAACATAACATAACATAACATAACATAACATAACATAACATAACATACCATAACACAATGAACAAAACGTAATGCAACGTAACATAATGTAACACACCATAACATAACATAACGTAGCGCAATGTAACACATCATAACGTAACATAATATAACCATTTCTGGTAATGTTTCTCTCTCCTCTGTGCATCATCTTATTTAAATGCAAGCTGGTGCTTTGGCTATATGCAATGCATTTGTATTGCCAACAACAATGCAAATACAGTAGCTGTACTTGTAAGAGTAACAGAATGAAAGCAAGAGTGATAGTGGAGGGTGTTTCTAAAGGGGTGGTCCGGGGCTCGGCAGTGTGAGATATGGAGGTGTTCTTCCAGCAGGCTGCTTCCTTTCAGCTGTCATCTGTCTCTGTCAGCGCATGAATCCTCATACAGCACTCTCTGAGCTCAGCGGAGCACAGCTGTCTGCCCTCTCTCATGACAGACAGCAGGACAGCCAGATCACACACACACGCATACACAGACACACTACACCTGATGCAGAGCAGGCCTGAATGGAATTTGCAAACATTTTTTTTATACATATATATTGAAGGAAAATCTGTAGATGTGTAACAGATTGCACATGGGATACTATGATAGTCTCCTTTAGAGATATTTCTGACATACAGTAGACAATCATTTCTAGAATTCACGGGTAAAAAAAAAAGGTTTTCAAGATTGAAGGTGTGTACATTGTAAAAAAGTGATTATTTACTTAACTTAAAAAGTGAGTAAACCCGTTGCCTTAAAAGCGACAAGTTGACTTTAAAAAAAGTAAAGCATTTGTAACTTGGGACTTTTTGTCACGATTACCAGCAATCTAGCCTATACATTGGGATGGCTGATGTGAAACTGACGTTTCAACACAGTGTTGAGATCCTGAAGTGCAAGTGTTTCGAAACCCTGCACCAAAGCATGATCTGAAACATCAATGTCACGTGACTAAGGTGATTCGAAACACCTAGGTCACGTGACTAAAGTGTTTAGAAAAATAGGTCACGTGACTTAAGCGATTCAAAGCGTTTCGAGACCTGGTGAATCTGTGTTTGAAAAAACTCTATCTCATGTAGCCTAGTGTGACTTAATTCGGACACATTACAAGTACAGAGTATTTAAAAACTAACATCTACAGCTGCATCACCCTGGATTCGAACCTATTTTCTTTAATTCAATTCAATTCAATTCACCTTTATTTGTATAGCGCTTATACAATGTAGATTGTGTCAAAGCAGCTTCACATAAAAGGTCACAGTAAATAGGAACAGTGTAGTTCAGTTTGTAGTGTTTAAGTTCAGTTCAGTTGAGCTCAGTTCAGTGTGGTTTAATAATCACTACTGAGAGTCCAAATATTGAAGAGCAAATCCAACGATGCGCAGCTCTACAGATCCTGAACCATGCAAGCCAGTGGCGACAGCGGAGAGGGAAAAAAAACTTCACTAAAGGCGGAAGTGAAGAAAAAAAACCTTGAGAGAAACCAGGCTCAGTTGGGCACGATCATTTTAATTTCTCCGCTGGCCAAACGTCTTGTGCAGAGCTGCAGTCTCAGTGGCGGAGGCTGGAAGCTGGCCTCAGCGAAGACTCGTCTGTCTCTGGAGCGTCATAGGAAACAGTCTCATGTTCTCCACTCTTCCATGACCATCGCAGTAGTTGTTCAGGATTCGGCCAGGTCCAGGATATGGAAACCTTGGGATCATCTCGTCGTTGGTCTTGGATCGAATCAGTGACTCTGCATAGTCTGAGGGCCTCGGGAAGAGTATCCCCAGGTGGAAATGGAGAATAAAGAAAATAATTAGCGTAGCTGATGTTCACAGTGTATATCAGCAAGATGCATAACCTGTGTGGAAGCCAGTGTATGCTTTACTGAACAGATAGGTCTTTAATCTAGTTTTGAATTGGGAGAGTGTGTCTGAGCCTCGGACGTTATCAGGAAGGCTATTCCAAAGTTTAGGAGCTATAAATGAGAAGGCTCGACCTCCTTTACTCGACTTTGCTATTCTAGGTACTACCAGAAGTCCTGAGTTTTGAGATCTTAAAGAGCGAGTTGGATTGTAGCGAGACAGAAGATTGGTTAGATAAGCAGGAGCTAGATTATTTAAAGCTTTATATGTAAGAAGCAATATTTTAAATTCAATACGAAACTTAACAGGCAGCCAGTGTAAGGAGGATAAAATTGGGGTGATGTGATCAAATTTTCTAGACCTGGTTAGAACTCTGGCAGCTGCATTTTGTACTAATTGAAGTTTGTTAATAGAGGATGCTGGGCAGCCAGCAAACAGTGCATTACAGTAGTCCAGCCTAGAAGTCATAAAAGCATGGACTAGCTTTTCTGCATCTGAGATGGATAGCATACTTCGTAACTTAGCTATATTTCTCAGATGAAAGAAAGCAGTTTTTGTGACATGGGAAATATGATTTTTAAAAGTTAAATTGCTGTCTAATATGACACCCAGATCTTTTATAGTAGAACTAACGCTAACTTTGTATCCCTCTAATTGTAGGTCGAGTTGTGAGATCTGCTGTGTACAGGATTTAGGCCCAATAAGTAATAATTCTGTTTTGTCTGAGTTTAAGAGAAGATAATTGTTGGTCATCCAGTCTTTAACATCTTTAATACACTCAGTTAGCTTGGACAGATTAGACGTCTCGTCAGGTTTAGTTGAAATATATAATTGAGTATCATCTGCATAGCAGTGAAAGCTGATCCCATGTCTTCTAATAATGTCTCCCAGGGGTAGCATGTATATTGTAAACAGTAAAGGGCCTAAAACTGATCCTTGAGGCACCCCGTATTTTACTGGGCTGATTTGTGAAGGCTGTCCATTTATATTTACAAACTGTAAATATAACGGTCAGATAAAAATAAACTGTAACGGTCAGATAAGTATGACTTAAACCATTGTAGGGCCTGTCCCTGGACACCTGTAGACTTTAAGCGATTAATAAGGATACCATGGTCAATGGTGTCAAATGCCGCACTAAGATCGAGTAGAACTAATAGCGAGATGCACCCTTGGTCAGCAGCTAAGAGTAAATCGTTGGTTATTTTCACTAATGCAGTTTCTGTACTGTGATGAGCTCTGAAACCTGACTGAAACACTTCAAAAACATTGTTGGTCTGCAGAAAGGAGCATAATTGAGCAGAAACAACTTTTTCTAGTATTTTAGATATAAATGGAAGTCTGGAACTCTCACTGCTTCACTAAATCACTTGAATCCTCAACTCTACAAGGTGGGGTGTAATTTGTCAATTTGCGTAACTGTTTCTTTGCTGAAGCTGTTCCAGAGCAATACATTAAAAAGGACCACTAGGTGTCCCTCTAGGGACAGGTTGCGAAATGTTTTGACGCTTCGACACATTTGCTCAGACTGTTTCAGTGTTTCATGAAGCCACACTTTGCCCACCACTACCTGTGCAGATTTTTAAGAGAATCGTCAGGCAGGCAAAGGTCAAAACAGGGACAGACAATCCAAAAGCGTAGTCAGAGTACGAGCGAATGGTCAGGACAGGCGGCAAACCAACGTAAACAGTAAAACAAAGCAAACGTCAAAACATGACAAGATAAATGATTCGTTATGCTGACAGTTTACAAGACTCAGCAAAGAGTGTGCGTGAATGAGTTGTTTGAAGTCCTAGTAATCAGTCCAATCATGAGCTTCCAACTGTGTTTGTGTAATCAGGGGGAATCAGGAACTGGTGAGTGAGTGCAAAGGCTTCTGGAAGTTGTAGATGTGTAGTTCTCCAGCAATCTGCACAGGCTAGTTTGCTGGTGATTGTGATACTTTTAAGTTGATTTAACTTAATTTTTTTATAATTATGTATGTAGTTCATTTTCTTAAACATTTTAAGGCAATGGGTTGACTCACTTTTTAAGTAAAGTCAACTAATCGTTTCAAATGCAACAGGTTTAATAGTAAAATCAACTAATAATCTACCAAATACACTAATAATACTTCATAATACTCCTAATACTCCCTTTGACATTATAATGTTTAATTGATCATCTACGCTCTCTCATACTCTTAAAGTAATAATTACTCATATTTAATGTAAACCTATCCTTCTCAGCATCTTTCCTTCTACAACATTTTTTTTGGTCCATATAAAGGTCAACAGTGTTCAGTGCTGCATTGGACCACCACTGAATTTCATTGAGCCTTTTCAAAAACCTTCTTCTTTAGTTCTCTAAAAATGTAATCATGCTGGTGAAATTTCTGCTAAATAATCTGGGTAACAAAAGCCTATTCCGGATGTCAATAGTATAGCAAATCATGAAGCATGGCTCACAAAAATGCCGCTTTGCAACCAAGAATATTTCTGTTTGTCAATCCAGCAAATTTGCGTGACCAACTTGAACGCAATGTAAAATATGTGGGGAAATGTTTCAGCCCAACACTGAACTCTCGGTCACACAGATTAAATTTAAATGACTGCATTTCAAATTCAGAGTTTTTATGCAACCGCACACACAAGTTTGGAACAAAATGAAAGTGAGCTAATGACAGAATTAATTTTACAGTGCCTTAGTATCAAATTAACCAATATATTCAATAATTAAACAATCTATGAGCAAGGAATGTGTGTGTAATCTTGTGAAAGACAGCCGTTTGAATCTTCCACAAAGCTTCCATTGGAATCCATGTAGGCCTATGGCTTTCTCTCAGCATATCACAAGAAGAATCCCTATTAAATATGCACCGTCACTGGTGTGGGATACCGACTGGGTCAGTGTGGTGCCAATCTTAGTCCATGAACTGGAAACAGCATTATATCTCCCATGTGTGGGCGGCAAACCTTGAGGCCAGGTTTATATTATTCCTTTGTTGTTATTTTGCAGCAAACAAAGACAGATTGTATTCTCATAAACACCACAGAACGGAGTTTCCTTTTTAAACCAGGTCAATGCTTCATCCGCCAACTCCACCCCATAAATCCCAGAAACAGTTGCAGGTCATCCGCACACAAAACCAAGCAAAAACAGCTATTACAGAAACCCTCAACAGCTCATCTTAACGTGGGTGGCATGAAACTTCACACACAAAAAAAAAAACAGAACAAAACCCCAATAAGTGGAGCCTCGGAGCTGCGACGGCTCCAAAAAAGAGAGAAAATATCTTCTTTCCCCCTCTGTGTTTGGCCTGGAGCCCCGCATACACATGCTTCAGCCAGACCTCTAGGAGTTTACTGCATAATTACAGTCAAAAACACAGGGGCTGATATATTAACAACAGCTACCGCTGGGCTGTGACCTTCTCACTCCTTTTGAAGTGCGCACCGAGTAAGAAAGGGAGAAAGAAAACAGAAAAAAGAAAATGAAAATTATTTCGGGAAAGGTCATGCAGCTCCCACAGCAGCTATAGCTACAGTATGCAACTGCCATCTACGTAGCATGCTAATTCCCGTAGCCTGAAGGGAGGTTTGTAAAGTACAATGTACTGTATATGCTTCGATGACTACATTTAGATCTAAAAGACCTACATAAAGACAAGTATGGACAAAATGAAATAGAAGTAGTTCTGATTTCCCTTTTACCATTTACAAGACCAGACCTACAAACAGTGCCATTAATGGAGTATATGCACAGCTAGTGTTTTTCAGTCAATGATGAACTTCCAGTGAAAGCTTTATGTCACTATTTTCAATTTCATAAGGTTCCTTTTACAGCATTGATGTTGTAATGTAATTAAAATATATTCAGTTAAATAGACTTAAGCATCCACTTGATTGTTAAAGCGTAAAAAGAGACGAAATACCGCGTAAACACGAGCGCCGTCATTAGCAGCAGGTTAACTCAAAAACTCCATTGAAAATACTGGGGTAAAATTAATTTCCATATTTTAAATATATGGCATGGGAAAATATAATTTAATGCAGTGCTTCTTGTTTGGTCTGATACCCATTTTATATCATATCTCAGGCAGGCAGCGATGATCACTGTTTTTTAAAGAAATCAGATGTTAAACGTGGCGATTGTGTATGGGATGACAATAATTGATAAAAATAATTGATACAAATATTGAATAATATAATATATTTTTATATTTTTATTTAATTATTATGAATATATATATATATATATATATATATATATATATATATATATATATATATATATATATATATATATATATATATATATATATATCTTTTTACTATTACTACTACTATTCACTGTGTTTACTATGTTTTTTATTATATAATTGTATGTTCTTTTTCATTGTAAACTTTATAAATGCTTTATAAAGGCAATACATCTGTAATATTTGAATGGAATGGAAAGGAAAGGAATGGAAAGGACTGGACTGGACTGGACTGGACTAGACTAGACTAGACTAGACTAGACTAGACTAGACTAGACTAGACTAGACTGGACTGGACTGGACTGGACTGGAATGGAATTGAATGGAATTAAATAATTTAACTGAATTGAACTTAACTGAATTGAACAGAAAGATAACTATTTACAAATATGGCACCAAATGGAACCAATACTTTAAAAGCATATTTAAAAGCATAAGCTTTTATGGCCAACAACATAAAAAACAATATAATAATACATTAATATATAATATGAGATTGCACTCGTGCAAACTGGTTCTGCTTCTCTAACACACTGTTTCTCAACCACGTTCCTGTCAGACCACCAGCTCTGCACATTTTCCACGTATTTTTATCCAAACACCCCTAATTCAGACCATCAACTCATTAGCAGAGACAGAAAGACCTGTAATGGATGTGACAGGCAAAGGAGACATCCAGAACATGCAGTGCTGGTGGTCCTCCAGGAACGTGGTTAAGAAACACAACTCTAAGAGATCACACACAGTATAACTCTAGCAGTACAACTTTTGCCACCTTTACAGTTATTAACATGAATAAGCATGGGGCTGTTTAATATGTAAATCTAATAATACACAGCAGCCGAGTGCATTATCTCAATCTGTTCACGGTAAATCTGTCATAATGTTTCACACCTGTTGTAAACCGTGCACAAAAAACATTGTAAAGATCTCAAAGGTGATGTCACTTAGCAACTTAATTTTCCACATGGATGTTTCCTGGCTCCATTTCCAGACATGCTTGCAGGCAATGTTTGAGTGAATATGACAATAATATCAGCTCTTTTGTAACGAGCAAAACTCTTTCAGTCCCATTGCCGTATAGATCGCTCTAACCTGTCATTAATGTGGGAGTGCGGCTCAGTAATAATTAGGCTGATTTCCTTCATTCAATCACATTCCGTTTTGCTAAAACAGCAGGGGGCCTAGGGTGGACCGAACGGTCCCTTAGCTGCTCCCCACAGCTGTAATTTGGAGCTGTTTGCATGTAAATGGACGTGCATTTGCAAGGTGTGAAATCAAGCCGGTTGGTTTGCCCCTCCTGCCAAATGCAATTACATGGACCCACGGTTCAGCCAAGACGTAGCTTCTCGCTAAACGGCGGCTCGGACTAATTGTACCGAGCTGTTAGGGAACCCAAGATGAAGGAGGAAAAAAGAGCAGGATCCTCAGAGCTAAAAGCAGTCAGTTAGAAATGCAATTACAGCAGAGGAGAGGACGGCCGGGCCGACAGTAGAGGTTACAATGACTGAGGCACTTGGTGTGTGATAGCCCATTACCAGTACGCATGATAGTTTCAATCAGCGCATAATAGCCATGCATTCTGACCAAACGACACTTTTTCACGAGCAACATATAAATCACAATTATTTTATTATGTAACGTTAGATGTTTTTGCCAGGGCCGATGTTGTGGAGGCCCTAGAGAGCGTGAAATGGACTTTCCCTCTCTGTCTGTTGGCTTTCACGTCACAGCTTGTGTGCTGACAGGATCGTCTCTAGAGGAGAGCAGGAGACTATGTGCTTTCGTGTGGTGCAAACAACTATTGGGCAATTTCCTGGGAATGAAGGGATGAGAATAACTGAGTAGTAGTATGGATGGACAGGTGGATGAGAATCACTGGAGAGTTAGATGGACAGGTATACAGATTATAAATACTATGGATGTACAGACGGATGGATGGCAAGTACTTGATTGATTAATGAACTGATGGATATTAAATATTGGATGGATTAATGGATGGATGTATGGTAAATACTGGATAGATGGTAAGTACTCAATGGATAAATGGTAAGTATTCGATGGATGGATGGTAAGTATTCGATGGATGGATGGATGGATGGATGGATGGATAGTAAATACCGGATAGATGGTAAGTACTGCATGGATGGAATACTGGATGGATGGATGATAAGAAATACTGGATGGATGGTAAGTACTGGATGGATGGATGGATGGATGGATGGAAGGATGGATGGATGAGAAATGCTGGATGGATGAATGGATGGATGGATGGTAAATACTGAATGTATGTATGGATGGATGGATGGTAAATATTGGTTAGATTGTAAGTACTCAACGGATGGATGGTAAGTACTGGATGGATAGATGGATGGATGGATGGATGGATGGATGAGAAATACTGGATGGATGGATTGATGGATGGATGAATAGATGAGAAATACTGGATAGATGGATGGATGGATGGATGGATGGATGGATGGATGGATGGATGGATGGATGGATGGATGGATGGATGGATGGTAAATACTCAATGTATGGATGGATGAATGGATGATAAATACTGGATAGATGGTAAGTACTCAATGGATGGATGGTAAGTACTGGATGGATGGATGGTAAATACTGAATGTATGGATTGATGAATGGATGGTAAATACTGGATAGATGCTAAGTACTGCATGGATGGAATACTGGATGGATGGATGGATGGATTGATGGATGGATGGATGAGAAATACTGAATGGATGGATGGATGGATGGATAGATAAATAAGAAATACTGGATGGAAGGATGGATGGATGGCTGAGAATCACTGGATGGATGGATGGATGGATGGATGGATGGATGAGAATCACTGGATTGATGGATGGATGGATGGATGGATGGATGGATGGATGGATGGAAAATACTGAATGGATGGATGAATTGATGGATAAATAAGAATTACTGGATGGAAGGATGGATGAATGAATGAGAAATACTGGATGGATGGATGGATGGATGGATGGATGGATGGATGGATGGATGGATGGATGGATGAGAAATACTGGATGGACGGAATGATGGACGGATGGATGGATGGATGGATAAATAAGAAATACTGGGTGAAAGGATGGATAGATGAGAAATACTGGATGGATGGATGAAAAGTACTGGATGAATGGATGGATGAGAAATACTGAATGTATGGATAGATGGATGAATGAATGGTAAATACTGGTTAGATTTTAAGTACTTAAAATAAAAATTTTCAAACACAATCTTTCACAAATCTGAATAGGACTTTAATATTGATTCAACCCTAATTTCAAACCTTCTTAAGTTTAACCAATAAAGCCACTTTTTCGACCCAAATAAAACCTTATGAATAAAAAAGTTCCCGTCCTACATCAGTGTTCTCTGACGAATCTGTTATGAAACCTGCTGTAAATATGAATGCTGCTTCACACTGGAGTACATGCAAAACAGAGCATCAATGCATGCATGAACCAAGTGCTCCACAGAACAATATGAAAAAGATCTACGGGACCCGGAGGACCAAGAGCCTCCAACATGAGCAGAAAAGCACAGACTGACTCTTCACACACACACACACTGAAAGAGAAGTACTGAGGCATTTTGGAACTACAAGGAGTCCATGGAGTTAAGAAAACAAACAGCACTGCGCAAGTCAAAGCATGTTCAGGCATGCGAGCTCCAAACAACACGGCACAAAGAGGTGAAAATGACCCCAGAGACCCGTCAGAAGCAGCGGGCCTCTCTACGCCTCCTGCCTTTTGTCCCTTGACTCAGATTTTCAGGTTATAGAACATTAAAGAAGAGGAATTCCTGAAAAAAAGCGCAAATATTCTGACAGAGGAAAGTCAAGTCCTTTAGAGAGCTCTTTAGAGGAACATTTTTCTGATCTGAACCTGAGATCTGAGAGGTAAAGTCTTGCCCCTATGCCATTTTCTTTGGCCTGCAGGCATGAGGATGCAACCGTTTCGCATGTTGTAGTTTGCTTTAAACAAGGCAACGAGGGCAGATTGTGCAATGGGGAAAGCTTGGTTTTGTGTGTAATACAGGTGGGCCTTAGGTAGATAATGGTGGGCCTTAGGATTTCCCTAGTCCTGAGTCAAGAAAGTTCAGGCAAGATTTCTAAATTTATCAACAAGTGAGAAATTAGGAAAACAAATATGACTAAAAATCAGCAAAGTGTCACACTTAATTGTAAGTGTTATTTTTATACTGTTTATTTTATTTTACTTTTTAAAAATGTAATTTAATTTAATCTAATTTAATTCAACTTATTTTAATTTAATTTATTAATTTAATAATTTTGATCAATGTTTATTTTATTTTATTTTATTAATTAAAATTGTATAAAATTTTATTTTTAGATTTTTATTTTAATAATTAATTTATTTAAATAAAATATATTTCATTTTTTATTTTATTTTGTTAATTGCTTTATTAAATTAATTTTTTATTTCAATTTATTTATTTGTTAGTTTAATTTTATTTATTTATTCAATTTTTATTTTATTTTATTGTATTATTAAATGTTTTTAATTACATTTTTATTTTTTTATTTTAGATTAGTTTATTATATTTTATTAATTTATTCACTTTATTTTTTATTATGTTTTAATTGAATACATGTTTAATAATTACATTTTATTTTATTTTATTTTATTTTTAGATGAATTAAAGTTATATTAATTAATTTGTGTTAAAATATAAAAATATTTTTTACATTTTATAATATATTTCACATTATTTTACACGCATCAACCAGAAACGTAATTTTAGCATACTTAACGTAGTCCAAATAGCAGCAAATGAGTAAATAAAAAATAATAACATTTAATGAAAATTTAATAAAATTCATTAATAAAAATACAATTAAACAAAAAGACACAAAACAAAATAAAAAAAATAAAACAGAAAATGTGTTGAATGTGTTTTCAGTCAAAACAACCTAAAACAAAAAATTTTAATCATTGACATTAATAATAAAAAAAAAACTCAAATAAAAAGAAACTGTTGCTTGTTTTAAAAACATTACCATATAATAAGAAATATAATAAATACAATTGTACAAAATGTATTTCAAACACTTTTTTACAATTATATCATAAATAAAATGACACATAACAAATGGCAGTTTCTAAATCTCAGTCAAATGTTGTTTACTTAGATCTGTGAAAAATCTGTGACCTGTAATTTGGACGTCCTTCACAGGATAACAGTTCACGCAATGCTAACAGGATTGAGGACAGATTATGAGGCTGCGGAGGCTAACTGTGAGTCCGTCAATCTAACGTTTGACCACAAATAACCTCAGATTACACCTACTGCCCTCTCTTTCCTGCTCATCATCCCCTCACAACACCCAATTACACCCAGTTATATAAAAAACAGCCAGATAAGTGACTTAAAAACAGTGCTGAATGTGTAAATATAGCACGTCTCTGTTAGCGGTTAGCGACAGTCAGCACTCTGTGTAGTAGCTGTTTGTGATTAGCAAGGGATTTTTTATGCGTTGCTAATTTGTGCTATCACAGTGATGCTAAATCGTACTGTCTGCAGCAGCACAAACTGAGAAGAAGCAGAATTGAGAGCGTTTTTAGATGATGCAAGCACTCAATGTCCAAACAGATTGCGGGTACAGTTAAAGCCCTTCCCCCATTTGTTGTTTGATGCATTGGCTAATGCTATTAACAAGAATCAATTACAAGATAATAACTCAAACATTAGCTTATCAGCATACTTCCCCAGTCGATTGATTACATTAAGAATAGTATTTTGTTTGATTTACAAGTTTTGTAAAATGTTGCCTAAATATGGCACTATTTATTTATACGTGCTGATTTGAAGACATTTCTAGCGCAAACGTTTGAACATTGGATGAAGCCAGATTTTTTTTAAATATTCCTTTTTGACATATTAAACTCAAAAGTTTTTCCAAACTAATTTTCAATTTTTTTGTTTTTTTAGAATAAGACATTAGGAGAGGTGCATACACTCACCGGCCACTATATTAGGTACACCTGTCCAACTGCTCGTTAACGTAATTTTATAATTAGCCAATCACATGGCAGCAACTCAATGCATTTAGGCATGTAGACATGGTCAAGATGATCTGCTGCAGTTCAAACAGAGCATCAAAATGGGGAAGAAAAGTGATTTAAGTGACCTCAAACGTGACATGGTTGTTGGTGCCAAACGGACTGGTCTGAGTATTTCAGAAACTGCTGATCTACTGGGATTTTCACGCACAACCATCTCTAGGGTTTACAGAGAATGGTCCGAAAAAGAGAAAATATCCAGTGAGCAGCAGTTCTGTTGGCGCAAATGGCTTGTTGATGCCAGAGGTCAGAGGAGAATGGCCAGACTGGTTCAAGCTGATAAAAAGGCAACAGTCACTCAAATAACCACTCGATACAACCGATATATGAATTTCTGAATGCACAACACATCCAACCTTGAAGCGAATGGGCTACAGCAACAGAAGACCACACCTGGTGGCACTCCTGTCAGCTAAGAACAGGAAACTGATGCTACAATTTGCACAGGTGCATCAAAATTGGACAATAAAAGATTGGAAAACCGTTGCCTGGTCTGATGAGTCTCTATTTCTGCTGCGACACTGGGATTGTAGGGTCAGAGTTTGGCATCAACAACTTGAAAGCATGGATCCATTCTTCCTTGTATTAATGGTTCAGGCTGCTAGTGTAATGGTATGGGGGTGATTTTCCTGGCACACTTTAGACCCATTAGTATCAATTGAGCATCATGTCAACGCCACAGCATACCTGAGTATTGTTGCTGACCATGTCTATTCATTTATTACCACAGTGTACCCATCTTCTGATGGCTACTTCTAGCAGGAAAATGCACCATAATATAAAGCCTGAATCATCCCAGACTAGTTTCTTGAACATGACAATGAGTTCACTGCACTCAAATGGCCTCCACAGTCACTAGACCTCAATCCAATAGAGCACCTTTGGGATGTGGTGTAACGGGAGATTTGCATCATGGATGTGCAGCCGACAAATCTGCAGTAACTATGAGTTACTATCATGTCAATATGGACTAAAATCTCTGAGGAATATTTCTAGTACCTTGTTGAATCTATGCCACGAAGGATTAAGGCAGTTCTGAAGGCATAAGGGGGTCCAACCCGGTACTAGAAAGGTGTGATAATAAAGTGGCTGGTGAGTGTACAGTATACAGCTCAGTAAAAACCTTTAATTGATGCTGAAGTATTGAGACGTATGGGTCAAAGTAGGAGAAATAAGTGAGCAGAAGTTGCTCAATACTTATTTTGAGATGCTAAATCATCATAAAAAATGAAATAAGCACAGTGTGATCAATATATGATCGACAGAAAGACAACATGGATAATTGAGATTCTTGTGAGAAACGTAAAAACCATTACATGGAAAAAACAGACATTTTAAATAGGGACACAAAATGTTTAGTTGAATAAATTTACATACTTTTTGATTATAAAAACGATTCTAACCAATATTTTAACAATTTTTTTTAAGCTGGTTTCTATTGACAAATCAATAATGTTAATTTATGATATCAATAAACAGTTTATAAATTAAAAAAGAAACACATTCTCAAAAAAGTAAACTACATTTTTTCCAAAGGATTAAATCATCAGTTTTTAAAGATTAACTAAGATGATGGAAGATGCAATATGTATAAATAATAGGAGACATTAAGAATAAAACATTCAATTGCCTCGACTGATGTCAATGAATAAAATAAATAAATTGATATCTTCAGCTGTTTTCTATGTGACAGTTGTGTTTAGCTACATGGATTGTTATGCATTACTGAATGCAACAAACAAATTTACATATTATGAGGACGCAAACAAATCTGTCAACACTTCAAAGAAAATAACATTAAGTATTCAAAAAAAATGAGTCACTTTACTTATGGAACACATTCTAATCCAACCAATTAACTATTAATCCATTCAACAAAGCTAAAACTATAATTACTTTCCAACAACAGCAATGGGTTACTTACACGAGGGGGTGGTTTATGATGCTTTTTCATCTCGCCACCACTCAAAACGCTGATAAAATATGCACTTTAGGAATTAGTTTTGCACTAAAACAAGTCGTTCGGACCATAATCATGTGCAGAAAAACAACGGATGCATACACAAGAGTGGACATGTAAAGGGCAGCAGGCTGTCTGTCTGGGAAACATTGAGGGGCTCATTAAAATAAATAAAAGACCAAACTTATTTCTAAATCCTTTTGTTGCTTTCCAGAAAGCCTTCCCCCCAGCGGAGGACCTTCAGAACGAGCGCCAGCTCTCAGACGGGCCACAAGACGGCAGATGGAGGGAAAGAGAGAGCAAGATGAAGATAAAAAGAAAAAAATATGAGATGAGAGACAGAGAGAATAGGACAAAAGCGCACAGATGGAGCATAATACAGGAAATACAGAATGGAAGAAGTGAAAGTGAGTTTAAAAAAAATAAAAATAGAGCAAAATGAATCAAAGGCAGAACAAGAGTGTCGGCTAGTTTGTTCAAGGGAGATAGTTCACATCCGATAAACGATCAACAACAAAATGAAATCAGTTCTTCTATGACACCTGTGGTTAAGGTAGGGAAAGCGACTGTGTAAACCAGCAGAGGCGAGAGGAAGTTACTTTAAATGAGGTTAAATGAGGTTGTAAACATGATAAAAGGCACACAAAGAGATGAGAAGAAAATAGAAGAGGTGATAAGCAGCAGAACAAGAAGAAAAAGAAAAGGTGAGCCAAGATGAGACACTGAGAACAGAGGGGAGAAAATAAAAACAGAACTGGCAAACTGAAACGAGGAATGAAAATGAAAAGGAATGGAAAAGTTAGTCATAAATGAGTCTCATCTGGTGAGAAGAGAAGAATAGATTTTAAAAAAACTTGAGAACTTAAAAGCCGAAAAGAGAACAGGTAAAAAAAAAAAAAAAACTAAGGAAAACTATTGATGTATCAATTCATGATTCAATATGATTTACTGAAGCTATATACATACTATACTACAGGTTTAGCAAATTTTGAGATGGTTTTGTGCGTATGTTTCCATGTGTAATCTTTTGTGGGAAAACTATTCTGGTAATTTGTGCAGAAAACATTAAAATAGTTTATCATTTGTGTCCTGTTTTTTGTTAAATTTATTTGCTTGGCTAGAATGTTTGTTATCATTTGCTCTAACTCTGTGCTGTTGGTTAAAAGATCCTTTGAAATCAAAAATAATGCTTGCTGGCAAATAATTTTACATAGATTACCACAGATAGATTACCAATTTTTCCATGTCCATTTATGTATGGTTTGTTAGGATAGGTCAATATTTGTCTGAGATAAAAATATTTGAATATTTGAAATCTGGGCATTCAAAAACACATTACTAATCAAAGTGTGTTTTGATATATTTACAGTAGGAAGTTATTTCTATTTAATACTAATGATTTAATACTAAAATATTAATGATTTTGGCATATAAGAAATTCTATGGTTTTGACCATACTTTGTTGGCTATAGGGTATATGCACAGCGATGTAGTGTTTCTTTTCATACTGATAAACTTACGGTGAACGGTTTATGTGACTTTTTCATTTTTATAAGGTTCCTTTTACAGCATCAATGTTGTAATATAATTAAAATACAATCAGTTAAATAGACTTCGGCATTCATTTAGTTGTTCAAGCATAAAACGAGATGAAAAGCCGTTAAACACATAACCGTCAGAATCGGCAGGCTAGTGCAGAAACATCATTGAAAATGCTGGGGTAAAATTTATTTTCATATTTTAAAGATATGGCGTGGAAAAATGTAATTTAATGCAGTGCTTCTTGTACATTCTGAGGCCCACTTCTTACCGTATATCACTCAGCCAGTGAAGATTGTTGATTTTTAAAGAAAACAGACCTTAAATGCGCCAATTTTGTAATGGCCTACAGTTCATCAGAAGCGTTTGACCCAGGCTACTGAAAAGTTAAAAGGCCTTCTGCATACTTTCGCATATACCCTATTGCCAACCATATACATATGCAATAAATAAGAATATATTTGTGTCCCAGGGTCACACATTAGAATATTCATATCAGCCTGTTTTTAATAAATGTTGGCTGATGGTTTAGTTTGCAAATTTGTGTAATGTCATTAGAATGTCATTAGATTTTTGTCTTTCCATTGGATGCTGCTTTTGTGTTTTTATTAATCAAACGAATATATGGGCTTTCATGTTGTGATTGGACATATGGAAAGTAAGCTATAAAGCTATATATAAAGCTATACTTGTGAGGGCTCAATTGTGCTGAGTTATATGAGATATCAGAACGACAACTGTTGAGGACATTTCACTGGTTATCACTAATTAGTATCTAATGATTGGCACACGTTTCAGTGAGGGTTTAGAGGTAGGGTTAGGCAATAGATACTATCATTAACCTGACATAAACATCTATGTAATGTCCTCACTGTGCTCAAAGTTTTTTTTTTTTTTTTTTGCTGCATGTTAAAATGAGCTGAAACAACATACTTCTTGAGTTTTTTGGGGAACAACTTAAGTATTTCATGTTCAATCCTCTTAAGTAAAAAAAAAAAAAAACTTGTTTAGTTTAATCAACCTGTATTGTATTGTATTGTATTACTGGACAGCATGAAGGGTTACAGGTGAAGTGGTTTACAAGGTCAGTTTATAGCATGTCATAAAACACGAATTATCTCAGACAGGTTTCTTGAACATGACAATGAGTTCACTGTACTCAAACGTCCTCCACAGTCACCAGATCTCAATCCAATAGACCACTTTTGGGATGTGGTGGAACGGGAGATTCGCATCATGGATGTACAGCCGACAAATCTGCAGCAACTGCGTGATGCTATCATGTCAATATGGACCAAAATCTCTGAGAAATATTTCCCAGTACCTTGTTAAACCCATGCCACGTAGGAAAGCAGTTCTGAAAGCAACCCTGTACTAGTAAGGTGTACCTAATAAAGTGGCCGGTGAGTGTATATAATAAGCTTTTTTTTTACTGTATTAATTGCATATTAATATGCCAATGGAGAGTCCCTGTAAACCACTAATACCAATGTGTGTGTGCAATAACCAGAGGACATCTTCAGAGTCCCGACACTAGCTGGCACAACGCATCAGGGCAAACTCAGCAGTAAATCCAGCACTTTCCTCAAAAATAAAAAGCACATAAAGCCAGTACCAATAGACCTATTACACACACATGCCTCACTAGAGACTCAGCTCAGTTATAGCAAATTAAAGCACAATTCAGTAAACAATGTCTAAAAAAAACCTCACAATCATCTTGGTTATCAAATGTTCATTGATGTCCCCCCACTGCATCAACAACAGGCAGGTGTTCTCCTCCACAGGACACGACCCACCCGGAGGGCATATTTAAGCTGAGATAAGACACAAGAAAACCTCAAGCCTCTGACCCGGCCTCCAGCAATGCTGCAGTTTTAGCAGCCAAAACTTGCCCAAAGTTCTGATGTTTATCTCACAGGAGAGACGCTTTTACTTCTATACCACATTATATTGTTTCTAGCGACATGTCTTCCATTATAAAACACTCACTTGCTCTTTGAAACAGACAATTTAATTATTGTAAGTATTTTCAATGAATTTGACAGTTTTTTCCTTTTGTTTTGAAAGCACAGAAGTATAAACGACACCTACTCAACCAGTCGCCACATATTATCATTTCTTTTGCAAGTCATTTTATAAAGATGATGAGAAACGACACACTTCACATGCGAGTGAAGAAAACACTAACATGAACATCGCTTTGTGATTTTCAGGAGTGACACTGAATTCAATTAAATTGCAGTGAGAGAAAGAACAATTGCGAGCGTTTTCTATTCAGCTTCCTTTGTTATTATGACAATAATCGTTTTCAAATTCCAAAAAACGTGAACTAGACAATGAAGGGAAGTGAAGTGAAGATTGTGGAGTGTGTACAGGTGATGCTTATGTGCTATTTCTGAATGTTCGCAAACACACACATCTTATACCGGAGATTGCAGATGGAGAGGTCATTTCCTCCAAACGCTTAGCCAGTCTTTTCTGTTTGAACAGTGCTTTTCCATGTGCGCAATCACAACATGAAAGCCCATACATTCGTTTGATTAATAAAAACGCAAAAGCAGCATTCAGGGGAAAAACTAAAATAACATGACATGTGGAATATACACAAATTGTCAAACAAATAAACCAATAGACAACATCTATTAGAAAATACAACATTTTCCACAGAATTTCTGAAAAACAGCAACATATTTTTATTTCATACTACACCATAGAGTAATTGACTCTTATAGGCTGAATCTTGTCTCCCGATGCCTATTTCTGGTTTACAAATCCCCACAACATCCTATGTAAAGCAAATTGTGCCAAAATTGGCGGGAAAAAATGTGTAATCGCAACCTATGAACAGCAACACAAATTAGGATAGTGTTAAAAACAAGCAAAGCCAAAGAAAATGGGTTGAACCTCAAATAAAGACACAAGTATAATACTTATATTAACTTATAAATAACTAGTATTTGTAAACTTGAAGTTTTACAAACCTTCAGAAAAAAATGCACTGTTATAATTTTTTTGACACCGCACTGATAGATGTTTA
Source organism: Danio aesculapii (assembly GCF_903798145.1). NCBI lineage: Eukaryota > Metazoa > Chordata > Actinopteri > Cypriniformes > Danionidae > Danio > Danio aesculapii. The sequence continues at coordinate 40,801,738 of NC_079436.1, forward strand.
GATATTGTAATATGCGACCCTTGGACACAAATATAGTCTTATTTTGCACAAGTACATTGTTGGCAATAGTCAAATTGTAGGTCAAAATTATAATTTATTTATGCCAAAAATAATTAGAGAATTAAATAAAGAGAGAATTAAATAAAAAGTATTTCCTACTGTAAATATATCAAAACACAATTTTTGATTAGTAGTATGCTTTGCTAATAGGTTTATTTGCACAAAGTCACTTTTTTTAATGCCCAGATTTCAAATATTTGTATCTCAGCCAAATATTGTCAGATCCAAACAAACCATACATAAACAGAAATGGGAAAATTGTAATTTTGTGGTCCAGTGGTAATATATGTACTAAAAATTGCCAGCAAACATTATTTTAGTTATTTCAAAGTTTTTTTTCCAACCTACGGTAATAAAGCAATTGATAACAAACACACTAAGCAAATAAATGAAACTAAAAACAGGACACAAATGACACACTATTTCAATGTTTTCAGCACAAATTACCAGCATTATCAGAATTTTTTCTTTTGGTTTTCCACAAGACTACACAGGGAAACATATGCCCAAAACCATCTTGATTTAAGTAACTTTCGAATGAGTAACTTGAATCTGAAAAGCTGCACGACATTAGGCCCGTCACAATAATCAATATATCGCACAACACATGGACATGACCTCAATCATTTTTGGTGATGCAATACATATGTGATGTGCAACATTTTAGTGTTGCCATAATGATATTTCATGAGGTATAACTTTCCCCAGAAAAGAAATATTTTTAATAGCTGATTTATAATTTATTATGTAATGATCATACTAAAATATACAATTAATATGTCTGATTGGTCAAATCTGGGAAAAAAACTGCAAAAATGTTTGTTACATAAAATAACTTTTAATAATTTATAGTTTGCATATACTATGATGACAATTATTTCTTGATAAATTGTGCCGTCTTAAAACTATTGTTAAGTTATAGTATTTATATTAGCAGTATTGCGACTGCCAAAAATGTAATGTAATGTATTTTTATGTAATGCCATGTCAGCAACCAAGGCTATTTTTACGGCGAGAACGTTATAATGATAACTATACAATTAAAAACAACAAACAAATGAATACATAAATTAAATTAGATATTTAGTGTTAATACTTGATAAAAATTCTAAAAAAAAATAAATAAAATAAAATAAATAAATAAATAAATAAATAAATAAATAAATAAATAAATAAATAAATAAATAAATAAATAAATAAATAAATTTAAAAACCTGGTGTCACTTTGTTAAAAATGTCCTTAAGAGAGATCTCTTCATAAAAGCTTTCTGGAATCATTAAAAGCAGGACAGTCCAGTAAAATGTGCTACTGCCAAAAAAAGCTGACTACCACAGAGTCAGGTAATTCAAACACACTCTCTCACCCACCAATAACTGCATTAGTCTGTATATCAGTGGCTCATGTCTCAGTTACTAGCTCTAAAGTGAGGTTTTCAATTGGCAATCCATCTATCTATGGCTCAAAGCTAAAGCAAAGAGATGCGCAAACAAGGAAACACAAGGTCTGACCCCTCAATCCTTCCACCCTCTCTTAACTCACTCAGTAAGCAAACCCCTTGCTCCTCCTCCTCCTCCTCTTCCCCTTCCCTTTTTTTCCCTGTAAGAGTCAAATGGAGTTCTTGAGTGCAGGACAAGCAGCTCTCCAATCAATTAGACAGAGTGAAGAGCGCTGAAGAGCATCAAAAGGCCAGTGTGTCAATGAACTCTTCACCTCCATGACACTCACACAGACACTCCCTTTAATCTAATTCTCAACCCTTCAGTGAGAGAGGAGGAAAAAGCCAGGATGGTGCTTTCTTTGATTTTTAGCAGATGCACAGGAAAAACTATGACAAAATAAATAAATCTGTATGGAATAAATATGCATAAAATGTTAGAACGCATAAACAGCAGTCTTTTGAAATAATTTTTTGTGATTCATTTATCAAAGTTCATTAGAACGCATAGTCAAAAAATGTGACTGACTTTATTTCTATTAAAAGTCACACGTGGGTTTTATTTAATATTAACTTAGCCACTAACTAATGATTTAATAGTAATTAAAACAGACTAAACAGACACCAGCAGTGGGGCTTATGCTTTATCTCAGTCAGCCTTTTGAAAAATAAGCAATTGTGTTAATTGAGCTAAATATATTTAACAGAAATTCTGAGCGAGTAAATGAAATTAGTTATTTTTTTTTTTTTTTTAAAAAGCAAGAAAATAAATATTGTATTTGAGTTTTATGTCAGGTTTAGACTACACACTATTTTATTTGTTATGGGTCACTGTGTCCGATTATAGCACAGTTCAGGAAGCAGACACACTCTGTCAGTTTAAAACTAGATTAAAGACATCTCTTTGCATTAGCATACACACAAAACACAAATGCTTTTGAATTCCTAATTCTCTAAAGGATTGTTAGTCTGCATTATTTAGGGCAACCGGAGCCGGGAACACTTCCCAAAAGACATGATAATTTGAATGGCATCTGCTCTTGTGTTAGTCTGTTTTTATTATTCCTGAGGTTTCCATGATCCTGGACCAGGCCGTATCCTGAGCAGCGGCTGTGGTGGTCATGGAGAGTGGAGAGTATGAGACTGATTCCTGTAAGACCCCAGTGACAGACGAGTCTTCACATTGATCCTGAAGGGCCAGCCTGTGCGCCAGCTGGTGAACTCTCACACCTAAAGCTTCTCCGCGATGGACGTCCAGCGTTTCTCCAGCCTCCAGCGCCTAGACTGCAGATCTGCACAAGAAGTTTGGCCAGAGGAGAAATGGCCGTGCCCAACTGAGCCTGGTTTCTCTTTAGGTTTTTTTTTTTCTTTCTTCACTTTCACCAATTGGTGAAGTTTGTTCCTCGCCGCTGTCGCCACTGGCTTGCATGGTTCAGAACTTGTGGAAGTGCGCATCGATGGATTTGCTCTTCAGTGTTTGGACTCTCAGCAGTGAAAACTAAACCACACTGAATGGAACTAAACTGAACTTAAACTCTGAAAACTGAACAGACACAGTTTCAGTCTACTATAATCTTCTATGTTAAGCTGCTTTGAGACAATCTACATTGTAAAAGCGCTACACAAATAAAGATGAATTGAATTAAATTATAAACCTCAAATTATTGTGCCATGGACAAGAAACATGTCAGACATAGTTGTTGCTGAACAATTATCACCAACTAACACTGGAACTAGCAGAATTATGTAATTACTGGCCATATTGATCATTCTGACCGTTCATATACGACTGCAACAAATTGAATTGTTTCACGTCACATTTACATTCAAAGCTCCTCTCAATATTTCAGAATTAAGCTGCTTTTACACCGCGAAAGACATGTCTGAAGTAAAGTTTTACTTTTGCTATTATAAAGTTATGTTTTTATTAGCAGAACGTTGCTAGGCAACTTTAAAGATCTTCAAAAGAAGTAGTGGACGCTAAAATACTCAAAACAGGTGAGTGGGCTTGACAAACCAAATGTAAAAACACTGTAGAAACACTCTTCTCTCTTATGCACCTGACACTTTATTTAAACTCCACCTTACGAGGACTCAATAAGGATAAATTTAGCACAGTCATGTTGCACTGCTTGCTTCAACCTTAAATAACTCTTTTGCACAATATTAAACCTTAAATACCTCTTCTGCACAATATTCACCTTTAATACCTCTCTTGCACAATATCCTGCACAACATTGTTCAGTCTCTTGTAAAAGTAGTTGTATAGCATGTCTTATGTGTATAGTTAAGTATCTTACAGTATAAGTTTATTCTGCATTTTTTTAAATAGCTCTCATGTCCAGTGTTGTGTTTATATTTATAATTTAACTATGTAGCATCGTTGCCCTGCGAGACACGACATTTCGTTCCTCTGTATGTCCACACATGTAGCGGAATGACAATAAAGCTTGGCTTGACTTGACTTGACATGACTAGTGTTTTGTCACTTTAATAAAATAATAATGCTGGAATGAAATATACACACATTTAAGAAAAGTCAGGGTACTATACTGTAGTTATATGGGTTTTATATTGTTTTTAACCAAGTTATTTCAAACATTTGTAGTTCGAGTGTTAAATGGACTGTACCAAAATCAGTCTAACATTATCAAGGCTTATTCAATCGATAAATGAAAAAAATCAGACCCAACAAACAGATCTTTAATCAGCTCTTTGATTTCTGACACCACCGCAGCCTACATCTCCACATTTCCAGAGATCCGAGTTTAACCGACTCTAACACCATTAAGAAACACGAGGAGCTCATTATCTTCCCACGGCAACCGCAGCAAGTTATATAACAGCACTTGAAGGACTTCTATATTATCAGCTAATTAAACATGTCTTTTTATAAATGTTTTAATTGTTATGCTTGTAAACAAAAGACTACACCTGCAACGGATTAAACCGCATTCTTTTGGGAGCGTCCTTGACTCTTCCTGCTGCCTAAATGAAGCGACAAACTTCTTTTCCTTAACCACACACTTCAAGTAAACCAAACAGCTAATGAAGCATTCACCGCCATAATGCGATCTGACCATACAGGTACACAAAAGGTTTGCCGCGCTACCTTGAAGATAAACACAGGCAGGCCGTCACAAAGACAAGTAATCAATCAAGAGCTCGACTCCTCATTATAAAGTTATGTCTCCAAGCAACGCTCCTCAGCTCCGGTTTAAGAGAGCTCTTAAATTGGCGTCGAGGCCTCTGGCTTCTTTTAAATCAGAGTTTGCTGGTTCCCTTATAAGTCACCTCATCTGGGGTCAACAATGATCCATAATGGGTCACTGTGAAAGGTTAAAATCAACTAATGAGGAGCCAGAACGGCTGCCATGGAACCATTGCGAGGTATATTAATGGTGCTAATGAGGACTTTGTTCAACCGAGTTTTCCTCTCAGCGCTTCCCTGTTGAGCCCATACTGTCTGACCCTTCCCATTGAACCACAGAAACTGTGGAGCCGCAACAGTAAATCCACAAATAGATCATTTGAAGTTCAAGCTGCAGACGCAAGGTCTAAAACACTGTTTGTCTGCACCTTCAATAGCCATCACATGTATCAGCTCAACTCTCCTTATTGGCATGTGGGATCTTTTTAGCCGTTGCAAATTGTCAAAGAAGGCTCTTGTCATAAGTTAAATTACCCTGCTGCACAAAACGTCACGACTCAATCGATACCTCCAACACAGGAGATGATTTATACGCCGCATTTAAGTGAATCACAACCTTGAAAGATGATTTCTATTCAAACAAAATGTGTTTTATTTTTCTGAATCAATGCGACGTATATTTTCTTTTTTTTCTGCTATCTTCTTAAAGGTCACACACTTGTTTTATTCCTTCAAATGCTTGTAAGAATTCGAAGAATAGGAAGAGAAGAAGTCATTGACTACTATTAGATGAAATCTAGGGCTGGGTAATATAGGTGAAAAAAGCTATGTTCATAAACATCTGTATTAGGTCATTTTAGTAACCTGTTTAAACCTTTTATACCACTGTTTTTTGACCACTTTAACAACTTTAAAACAGCAAATTGTTCTTTATTTTTAACAGTCAAAATTGTGTTAAAGGATGTAAAAAGCAAGACTATTTTATTTTCTTTATTCTGCTCAATACAAAATAAGTAATTATGAAGAAAGCTGGAAAGCTGTAACCATCTAGTTCCATAGTAAGTCAACGGTTGCAGGTTTTCAGCTTTCTTCAAAATATCTTATTTTCTGTTCAACAGAATAAAGAAACTTATAAAGGCTTAATATTCCAAATTTTGTGTGAATTACACTTATTTTTATTTTATTTTTTGTAAAGTTGAAACTATGAATATATATGTTTTTATTTATTTGAGAGTCAGTTGATAGAAATTTTAACAACCAAAAAGCATAAACAATTGCTTAAGATTAATGTTAATACATAACACTATATGCATATACACACATTAACACACACACACACACACACACACACATTATATATATATACATATATATATATATATATATATATATATATACATATATATATATATATATATATATATATATATACATATATATACACATATATATACATATATATACACATATATATATATATATATATATATATATATATATATATATATATATATATATATATATATATATAAACAAAATAATATTTATTGTAATAAAATGAAGACTGAGCTCCATTTGGCCAAATATTATGTGAAAATTCCAAATATATGCAAAGGGAACATACACTAAACAATGGCTGACAGCATGTGAAACAGTGTCATAAAACACTACGCTTGTAGATTCATCCAGATCTGCCAGCAAGCAGCTCATAATGCTGTTGACACACACAGTGTTGCACACGCACACACAAGCACACTACTTTACAGGTGAAAATGAATGACAAGAAAAGCGCGTGTCTGTCAGCATTCATGTGTTGGTGTGCATTAACCTGTCAGGTACTCTGCAGAGAGTTTGAGGTAAAAGAACAAAATCTGCATCCCACACTCGGAAAGAGAAAGAAATATTCACAGACACACAATTTGCCAAATTTTAGGTAGAAAAATCGATTCAGCTGTTAGCTATAGCTATTCAAGCTACAGGAAGTGGTTTGCTGTTTTCAACTCAGAACCACATTTCTTTCACTAGTTTTCCCTTGCTTCATCTCCTAAAACTGAGTCTAAAACACTTAATCAGAAACTCATTTATGAAACTAAAATATTATAAATGATGAATTTGAGCAAGGATTTTCCTTACATCTTTCCATCATTTCCTGTTTGTTGTAAACTTTGCTAATGTTGGCCAATGCACAACATATTTAAAATGAATATGTCTGAGCTCCTGAGCTCCAGCAGTCAGCGGGCACTTTGAGCACAAAACCTCAGAGCAGCGCACGTCGGACAGTTTATCAAGGATGTACCGCTGGATTGCACCCCACTATAGTTGTTAAACATGATATTTAATTAATCTTGTCTCTATCTAATGACTCTTTTGAATCTATCAGGTAACGTGTCACAGTGTCAGTACACTGCTTCAACATTTCCTATTCACGTGTGTACTTAGTAATTTTAGCGAAAATCTCAGATACTGTTGGCTGTGCACCTTTTACCAACCAAGTTTGTGGACACCATTATAACGACACAGATCACTCTGCTTATTCATGCCAGAGTCCTGTGGAAAAAGTGATTGACAGATGGTAATTTGTGTGTAACTTATCTTTATTTATTTATGATTTGGTTATGGGTAAAACAAAGACCATGCGGGTCAGGTAGTTGAAACTGTAGGCTACAAATAATTAATTCATTATGAATTAATTAATTATTCATAAATAATTAATTCACTGCCACCTGCAATGACGATGCCATTGTCCATCGCGATGTTTCACATTAGACATTGTACGATGCCAAATTTGTCGACATTACCCAACCCTACTTACAACAATGCATTTAGGAAACATTTGATTTTAACATAATTATACATTAAATTAAGAATACAATACAATTTTATTTGCATTATGGAAGGTAGGAAGCAAGAAAGAAAGCAAGAAAGAAAGCAAGAAAGCAAGAAAGCAAGAAAGAAAGAAAGAAAGAAAAAAAGAAAAAAAGAAAGAAAGAAAGAAAGAAAGAAAGAAAGAAAGAAATCCACATTAATACTTTACAAAAAACAGTTCTGCTTATGTTATCCCCCAATAAATCATACCAAACATCATACTAGGCAGAGGATTCATATTTGGGATTTGTTTAGTTTTAATCAGCCTCCTTTCATCAACCCCAGAGAAACACCCAAAAGACTCATGTCATGAAAGCTTCTCTGGGCCGTCTAATCATTACCAAAAAATCTTTCAGCGTGAAGTCAATGCCTGTTGAGACGCTAAAAAAACACATCCTTTCATGGAAGAGAAAGAAAGCCGCACAGAGAAAAGGAAACAAGCGAAGAGGGATGTGAGGCCTGACTCGGTTCCATCTTTTCTAGTAGATAAAAGTGCCGACAAACTCCCTATCACTCTCAGCGCATTGAATCTTTCATCAATCTGCAGCACGCATTGGAACATGCATAGTATTTTACCAGGTATTTATTCTCTCCTCTTGACAATACGTTCTTATCCCTGTTCACCCACTTTAATTGAAATTGAAAGTGTGTGACAATAGCATGAGCTTGCTCTACCCTTGAGAGTGACAGAGATGATAACGGAGCGCCGGGGACGAGGATTGCTTGTATTAATATTTAAGCATCGTGGGTTGACGCAGAGCTGTCCTCGAAACACAATGTAAGCATCGTGTTAAATTAAACCAGGCTAAACGCCCTGTTCTGAAAGGTTTGAAGGTGAATCACATGCTTGATTTTAGACTTTGAAACGGTATTGTTTTAGTCCGATGAGGATGAGTTTATTTCATTAGGCTTGATCAAAATATACCGTGGAACCAACTTCTCATGCAAAAAAACAAAGTTTAATTATTATGTCAATAGAAATAAATTAAATTCAATTAAAATTTTAATAATATTTAATTATAAAATAAACAATAAACTTGACATGAAATAAAAATTGATACAAAATAATAAAATGAAGTAAAAAAGAATAAATATGTGGTCCCCATACTAACTGCACACCATTGTTAACAATACATCAAAAAGATCTTCAAGGTTGTTGTGTGAATGATTACAAGAAAGTGATCTGAAGTTTCCAGAAACTTTATTTCAAATGGCAGAGCATGGGTACGGAGAATAACCAACAGATTTTATGGCACATGGATGAACTGCTGGGCAAACAGGCTATGTTTTTTTTGCAGTGGAAGATGTTTTTTTTTGCCATATTCTATGCCACATACTTACAAAAACTAAATCCCTGACAGCTTTAAGGTATCTGAACATCATTTTGTACCATGTGCATCCATCATTTTATGTCACACTTAGATAATCAGGTTCAAGAAACACGCTGGATAATTTTTGCTAATGTCTTGGCCTCCACACTGACCTGACATGTACCCAATTAAACATTTGTCGCTTGATTGGAAAAGTGGGTTTGAACTACATAACCACAATCCCTGCTACTGATATTATGTCATCAAATAGATCCGCTGATGCCCTCCAGCTTCTGTACAGCAATGGTTTTAAGCAAATCCACATACGTCTCATATTGTTTGGGCCTTTTTTACACACAGTGTTGCCGGTGTCCTAAAAAATGAACTTTTTGCATAATAGGTTACAGAGTGGAGAAAAAAAAATAATAATAAAATCACACATAGTTGAGTGGATATAGGTGCAAAACGCAACTTTTTGGCAACAATGATGGCACAGTACCACATGACCAGAAGGAGGAAAAATATACCAAGCACTTAACCACTGATAACAACAACAATGATGGTGGATTACAGAACTGTGTTTGTGCTTCAGGCGCTGCTAAGTTTACAGCACTATTACAAAAAAAACTGGTGTATTAGACAACCACCACAGTCTTCTGTTTAAGTCTATACTAGGTGCGCTAAAGAAAATGACTTCTTGCTTCTTGTTTGTTTACAGCTCCACATATAGGTGTGGCATCCATATTACACCAATTTAAGCTGGTTTTCCTATTTTTATATGACATTTATAGGACATGTATTGAGTCAACAAAAAAGATCATTTTCTTGTGTACGTAGCCATCCAACACGCATGTCAAATAAATGTCTTAATATTTCAGGCTTGGTTAAAACAAGGCTAAATTTGGGCTGACCGGGGAAAAATCTAATATACATCTAAGAATCGCCTAAAACGAGACTAGTCATCAGATACAGATACATTAGATATACATGTAGTCATTCATTCTTGTCTATTTGATGACTATAGTCTAGCTTGATGACTATATCCTAGTCTAGCCCAAATTAAGTCCGGTTTTAGCTAAGATGTCTATTTGACTTCTATTAGACTTCTATTAGACATCTATTAGACATCTATTAGACGTATATTAGACTTCTTAGGGGCTGTTCACACAGAATGCATTTTTCCTTTATAACACACTACTTTTCTATTGTTTTTCAATGTAAACACAAGCTGGACAAATGTATTTGACCGTTATGCTCATACCTTGTGTTTTTTGAAGTGTCGCACACATTAGTGCCACATTTTTGAGAAGCCATGTCAAGTTGAAAAATCTTCAACTTTCACACACAACACAGCTCATCAGTGTCTGGTCCAAAAGCAGTGGACCAGTCAGAAGAGCTCGGCGGTAGGGCAACATTGGAAGCTTCTGTTCAAAAGCTGGCATAACAACTGTTTTATTTACAGTTATATCACGGCGGAGGAAGCGCTCATTGAGGTCATTATTAAGTCATATGATGTATCTTCATGTGCTTATCATAACATACTGTTTTCCTATTTCTAATTAGTCTGTTATTGTCATTATTACATCACGTTCATAATATAATTTCACGTAGACCTTGTGCCGTTGCACTTTTTTAAAAACCCATTCCTGAGTGTCGCGTCAGCTTTTTTGGAAGCAAAGATGCATTCGGTGTGAATGAGCCCTTAGACTTTTTTATATATTAGACCAAAAAAACACGCTGATGTGTGGGCTACAGTGGGACCTACAGGTTCATATTTACATTTTAGCAGTGTAAGTCGCTTTTGATAAAAGCATCTGTTAAATGCAGAAATGTAAATGTTGCAGCTAAATTACAACCAAAACAAGCTATCTGTTTATGAACTGAAATGCTTAAAAAACCTGTAATTTGCCATATGTAGGCTGAGTAGATATATAAAAGCAAGCTCTCAGTGCCCCATCTAAATAAAGCAAACAGAAGAGATGTCAACCTACTCGACTCCATTTAAAAGGTATGATCGGCGGGAGGCTTTCTAGAAAGCATCATCCTGTTTCCATCTAAACCAAGGTTAAGTCCTTTCATTTGGCCTCTTTCTCTCTCAATATATGAGAGGATACAGACCGGGAGTCTATTAAACCCACAGCAAACAATAGTATTAAACCCATTCACTGCGAGATAAGAGGCCTGTTCTTGACATATGTTCACAAAAACGCATGCAAACACAAAAGATGACACAAAACATACATGAAGAGTAGAAGCATATGCAGGGAGACAAAAGTGTGTGTGTGTGCTTGAGATGGGGGCTCAGATAAAGCCTCCAGGTGGGGATTAGAGGAAGAAACGGACCCTTTTCACCTCTTTGTCTGTCCGGGGTAAACGGGGGCAACTGAAAAGCAGGATAAACAGAGGAGGGGATTGGTGGGGGGTGATGATTGGTTAGTGTGTCGAGATCTGTGAGTGTTTGCGCAGTTCTGTATATCAAACACAGCCGACATACACTTATTGTGCTTATGTGAGATAGAGAGAGAAAGAGACAAATTATCTTCATTTTTGGTCCTAAGGATAGGTCAGTGAAAGAAATTTTGGTGTGTGCATAAAATTAAATGAATAGATTTGATTATATATACCTTAAAAGAATATTACACTCAAGTTAATTGTGGACCTTGATGTTTCAAATGTTTTTTGACGTGAAAATAATGTTCCAATTGGAGTCAGCAAAATAGATTTATGTATGAACAAACATACTTATTTCCAACTGTACTTATTGAAATAAAAAGTGTTTATAATGAATAAAATTTTAATTCATTAAACCTTTATTGCTGACATGGGTAAACCTAGTGAAAAAGTTGACATTGCCAAAAAATAAAACAGCTTTTAAAGTGCTGGTGGGGAAAACAGGTTTATTTCTAAAACATTTTGAACAAATCTTACAGACTAGTTATTTACAACATAATTTTAAATATTTGCATTTTGCATTATTGCACAAGAGAATATGATTCTTACAACTATGATTATGGTGAATGGACAAAAAATATATATACAGAATTATATACAGTTGAAGTCAGAATTATTAGACTCCCTGAATTATTAGCCCCGTTTATTATTTCGCTTAATTTCTGTTTAACGGCGAGAAGATTTTTTCAACACATTTTTAAACATAATAGTTTTAATAACTCATTTCTAATAACTAGATGATGGTTTGTTCTGTAGATTATCAAAAAAAATTGCTTAAAGGGGCTAAAAATTTTTATCTTAAAATGTTTTTTTTAAATTAATAACTGCTTTTATTCTAGCTGAAATAAAACAAATAAGACTTTCTCCAGAAGAAAAAATATTATCAGACATACTGTGAATATTTCGTTGCTCTGTTTAATATGATTTGGGAAATATTTAAAAAAGGAAAAAAATGGGGGGCTAATAATTATATATAAGAGTATATATATATTTTTTGTATCAGTTGACATCGTGATCGTGATCTTATCACTAGCCTACTATTATTAGAAGATAATAAAAATTGACCAAACAATATTTCAAAAATATTTATACATATTTTTTATCACTTGGATTTTGGGTCTATTTGACCTTAAGTTGGGATGAAAATAAATGACATTCAAAAATGTTCATTACTAAATCTAATACTACTTTAATTAGTTAGAATAAAACAAAAATATATATATATTTTTTTAATTAATTATTATTTATTCTAACGAATTCTACAATTGTACACTTTGTGGATGAGAGACTTATTTTACATATATTACTGTATCTTTAAAAAAACTCTCAAAGTTGTTGTTTTTTTTATTTTATTCTGGCTGCTTTAGTTAAAATAAAAGTGATCAATTGAAGTTTTGTAGTATTAGATCTGATGAACCACAGGTAAAACAATCCACAGCCTCTCAATAACTTGGTAAATGTAGCCTCGGTGACCACAATAATCAATCTTTCAGACAGATACTTTAACAAAATTTTAAATATTTGCTTTTTGTATTATTACACAAGACATTGTGGTTCTTACAATTAGGATGATTAGGGTAATATGAACAAAATAATATCAGAATATTTTTTCATATCAGTTAACATCATAAAGGACTTGCATAGAATGCTGTACATGTATTGTCCTAATACATAACCAGAAGATTTTTATTTAGGTATTTATGATTTTATCACTAGCCTACTATTATTAGAAGATAACAAAAAATGACCAAAGAATATTTCACAAATAGTTATACATATTTTTTATCATTTACCATTCGACCTTAAATTAGGATAAAAATTCATTAACATTCATTACTAAATCTAATACTACAGAACCTAAATTTTTTTACTCTAACTAATGAATTTATTTAAATTCATTGTTAATTTATTCTAACCAATTCTAAAATTTTACACTTATTTTGCATATATTGCTATATCTGTAAAAAAAAAAAGAAAAGAAAAAGTCTCTCACTTTCAAAGTGTAAAATATGTATATTCTGACTGTTTGAGTTAGAATAAAAATGACCAATTTAAGTTCTGTAGTAATAGATCTGATGATTATCTACTAATTATCATTAGAAGATGACAAAAAATGACCAAACAGGTGAAGATTTCACAAATATACTTCTTTTTTAGCACCTGGATTTGCCTATTTGACCTCAGCTAAAGTTGGGATGAAAATAAATTAATATTCATTTCTAAATCTAATACAGAACTTAAATTGTTAATTTATATTCTTACTATTCATTATTTTTTCTTCAGCTTAGTTCCTTATTTATCATGGGTCACCACAGCAGAATGAACCACTAACTATTAAAGCATATGTTTTATGCAGCAGATGCCCTTCCAGCTGTAACCCAGTACTAAGAAAAAAAAAAGTTGAATTAATTTTAAAAAATTCTCTCACTCTCAAAGTGTAAAATTTGTTTATTCTGACAGTTTGAGTTAGAATAAAAATGACCATTTTAAGTTCTGTACTATTAGATTTGATTAACCATATGTAAAATAATCCACAGCCTCAATAACTTGCAAAAAATAGCCTCAATGACCTTAATAATCAAGCAAAATTAAAAGGAAGAAGAATTGTAGCTTTTTCAAAAGCTGCCATTAAAAAAATACATGATCACTGAGGGTTTGTGACACAAGCTCTACATTCTGTACATTACAGAGTAGTCACTTACTCTAATTAAATGCAGCATTGCGCAGCACTCGAGTCAACATGTGGGCTGGCCTGTCATCATGAAACCGACGATAACTAGATAACATCCAACCACAAGGCAATAAGTGAATAATTACACTGCCGTTTCATCGAAGAGCAAACAATACAATGATATGACAAGGTCTGCGGGGTTCGTGTTGCACGCCGAGTGAATGTTACGAGCTGACATATCAAACGGCAACCGTCTGTTTGGGGTCGGAGATAAAAATCTCTAATGACAATACTAGACGTGAACTACTCCAATCAAATAGAACACCAAGTTGCCATATTGACATCTTTTACAGCCCGGATCAGAGCAGGGCGGTTGAATAGAGGCCAAGGCTAAAAAAATGTGTGTGTGTGTGTGTGTGTGTGTGTGTGTGTGTGGCCACTTTAATTATGTTAATGCAGCACTCAGGCTCAGTGAGAAGAGTATTAGTCAGTAGGAAGGGCCAGAGAATGAACGGCAAGCCATATGGAGCCCTTTGCCAAAGTTATGTTATACAATCTGCTGCAGAAGAGCTATGCTAATTCTACTGACGGACCCGTTTCACACTACGGGACGCCTGGCTGAGAGGCCGACAGAAAGTCATTATAAAGGGCCGGAAAGTAGCATGCTGGGTGTGAATGAGTGAACAGCAAACAGCGAGCGACTAAATGTAGAAATGAATGAGCAAAGTCTAGTGAGGGACTGAATGACCTCAGTGATTCTCCATTTTTTAATTACTGTAAGTTCGGTTTTTATTATTTGACATTTACATTTGAATTGAATTGTCTATTTAGGAGTTTTAGGGTTACAAATGTACAAATACTTACAGCTACACTGATAAAAATGATTCATTGGATTTTCTGTTTTTTAAGATACAGTTGAAGTCAGAATTATTGAACCCCCTGAATTATTAGCCCCCCTGTTTATTTTTTTTCCCCAATTTCTGTTTAGCGGAGAGAAGATTTTATTTAAACACATTTCTAAACATAATAGTTTTAATAACTCATTTATCATAACTGATTTATTTTATCTTTGCCATGACGAGAGTAAATAATATTTGACTAGATATTTTTCAAGACACTTCTATACAGCTTAAAGTGACATTTAAAGGCTTAACTAGGTTAATTAGGTTAACTAGGCAAGTTATGGTAATTAGGCAAGTTATTGTATAACGATAATTTGTTCTGTAGACTACAGGTGTCAAATCCAGTTCCTGGAGGGCCGTAGCTCTGCACAGATTAGCTTTAACTCTAATTAAACACACCTGATCAAACTAATTAAGTCATTCAGGCTTGTTTGAAACCTGCAGGTACTGTAAGTGTGTTTAATTGGGGTTGGAACTAAACTGTGCAGAGCTGCGGCCCTCCAGGAATTGGATTTGACACCTGTGCTGTAGACTATCGAAAAAAATATATAAAGGGGCTAATAATTTTGACCTTAATAGTTTTTAACAAATTAAAAATTGCTTTTATTCTAGCCGAAATAAAACAAATAAGACTTTGTCAAGAAGAAAAAAATATAAGTAGACATACTGTGAAAATTTCCTTGCTCTGTTATACATCATTTGGGAATATTTAAAAAAAGAAAAAAATTGAAGGGGGGGCTAATAAATCTGGTTTCAACTGTAAGTGGTTGAAAACAATTTGTATGGGCTGGTTTTAAACATAAAAATTAAGTAGAACATTCATTCAATCATACATTTACTTTATTAATCCAGGGTCACCACAGCGGAATGAACCGCCAACTTATCCAGCACATGTTTTACGCAGCGGATGCCCTTCCAGCCATAACCCATCCCTGGGAAACATCCACACACACACTCATTCACACTCATACACTATGGACAATTTAGCCTACCCAATTCACCTTTACCGCATGTATTTGGAGTGTGGGGGAAACCAGAGCACGGCGAGGAAACCCACGCGAACGCAGGGAGAACAAGCAAACTCCACACAGAAAGGCCAACTGACCCAGCCGAGGCTCAAACCAGCGACCTTCTTGCTGTGAGGCGACAGCACTACCTACTGCGCCACTGTGTCGCCTTAAGTTGAACATTACTAACATTATTTCAGTTGATTATTTAAATTCAGCGTATATAAATTGTTCGCAACAATCCAAAATGAATTCATCAAAATGAATGTACAAAACAAACCAGGTTAAAGACAAGTAAAGGAAGGAAGGAAGGAAGGAAGGAAGGAAGGAAGGAAGGAAGGAAGGAAGGAAGGAAGGAAGGAAGGAAGGAAGGAAGGAAGGAAGGAAGGAAGGAAGGAAGGAAGGAAGGAAGGAAGGAAGGAAGGAAGGAAGGAAAGGAAGGAAGGAAGGAAGGAAGGAAGGAAGGAAGGAAGGAAGGAAGGAAGGAAAGAAAGAAAGAAAGAAAGAAAGAAAGAAAGAAAGAAAGAAAGAAAGAAAGAAAGAAAGAAAGAAAGATAGATAGATAGATAGATAGATAGATAGATAGATAGATAGATAGATAGATAGATAGATAGATAGATAGATAGATAGATAGATAGATAGATAGATAGATAGATAGATAGATAGATAGATAGATAGATAGATAGATAGATAGATAGATAGATAGATAGATAAATTGTTTGGCTGAAATAATTTCTATGCAAAAAAAAAAGGTTTCATGGTAATACTACATTTTCTTGGCAAGGAATCAAGAAAAGGAATGAAGTGAGTGAATTAACAAATAAAACAAATTTCTTTGAAAATCAATACAAATACAATACTTTTAATGCTATTAATGTGGAACTTTAAGTACGAAGATTAACCTTTTAAAAAGTACCACCCCAGTGACAGTGTACATTTATTTACTATTCTGGGTTCACACAGGATGTAACATGATTGAGGCCAATACCATATTTTTGTGGGGATAATTCACCTCTATTCATGCATTTGCACTGACTTTGTAGGTAATTCTCACGCAAATACTTGATTATACATTTGGTGTAAACCCAGCATGAAACACCTAAAAACAGAGAGATGAAACACCAAAAAAACTGTTAAAAAACTTAATAAGTCAATGAGAAAATGTGCAAGAATCTTAAGTGTTAGAAACAAAAGTTCAGAGGTGACTATAACAGTACAGTTAAAATGACAGTTTACGCAAAAATGAAAATTTACCCAACCTCAAATGGTTCGATACCTTTGAGTTAGGGCTGCACGATTTCGGTAAAAAACTGACATTACAATATTTTCATTCACTACGATACATACTTGTAATTTAATACATAATTTTAAATTGAAGCTTATCTTCATAAAATATCATTTAAAAAATGACAAGCATAGTTAAATACAACAGACAAAAGATGCAAATAAACAATCATTTATGATTATTGAGAAGCCAAACAGTATTCAGAAGCAGAAATTAAATAATCACTGTATAATAATAATAATAATAATAATAATAATAATAATAATAATAATAATAATAATAATAATAATAATAATAATAATAATAATAATAATAATAACACTGTATTGTTTTTAATTGACAGATAATTATATAATGTTCAATTAGTCTTAAAGCTACAAACATTTCATTTATTGTGCCCAAATGGCTCAAGTTTGCTTCAAATTCTTAGAGTCAGGCCTTAAAAACACATGCCAATAATAAACTTTTGCTCTAAGGTCATGTTTACACGGTCAGGTCTTGATGCCCAATTCTGATTTGTTATATATATTGTTATATATTATATATCAGATTTTTTTTCCTGTCCGTTTACACATTCTTTTAATTGTGACCCATATCTGATCCATGTGTTTACACATGCCAAACAATTTATGATGTCGCGCATGCGTAAAGGCGGGTTCTAAAACCTGTGCCACACTAGTCATGACGGAACAAAATAACCTCTTTCACACAGTGATACCGGTAAATATCCAGAAAATTACTGGAATTACTTTACCGGTAAATTCAAAAAGCACTGTTCACACAGGCAAGAACGTTCTAGAATTTTTCCAGAAAAGACCATTCACACATCCATTCCAAAATACCGGTAAATTCTGACATCATTGACCTCTAAACGGCTGCACAGTTTTCCACAGTTGGCATTAAGAAAGAACATAGACACGTTATCTGACTAACATCTAGCAGCTAAAAGTGTCTGGAAAAATATTCAAAGGCTTTTATTTTCGTAAACAGCGCGGATGTAAATGCGTCTAAATGATCTGATTGGCTGGAGTAGACTTCTCACGTCAGTGTGTTCTAATCGTGAACATGCTCTTTCCATCAATTTTCCTTCTGCGTTCACACAGCGCAGCATTCCGGCAAATTACTGGTAAATGTTACAACTTTTCTTTCCGGAAAATAGCCAGAACGAATTTACTGGTATTTTTAAAAAGGGCCTAATGACATATGATCCCTTTCCGGAAAATTGCCGGTATTTTCCTGAAAAGGTCTGTATATGTGTAAGGGGCTTTTGTCTTGCTTTTAGCTATGCGAAATATGCAACGTTGGCCATCATCGCAGCTTGCGCCTATGGTTTATTTATGGTGTCCGAATTTATGGGTACGAGAGAGATCTCAGGTCTTGTGGGAGCAAATTGTGTTGGGCTTTAAAGGGGAGCAGTGGGTACGAAATTTTAGGATTCACTTTCCTCCTCTAAGATTACTATGTTGCTGTTGTTTACCACGTCGACGTCTCCACACACACTTTTACTTCTACGTTATTAAACCACGGAGAAGTACCACATTGTCGCAAGTTTAAAGACGTACCAAACGGAATGCCTCAATAAATTCGTTTACATGATAGTCGCAATGTCACATATCCGATAAATATCGGATTTATTTATGAAGGAGGTCTGAAACCGATCTCTGAATATCTGAATGTATGTGTTTTTTTGTGTTTACATGGCCATAGAACAGATCCCATTTGTGTCACATATGAGCAAAAAATCAGAATTGACTCACATTTAACTGGCAGTGTAAACTGAATCTAAGGTTAAATTTTGTAATTACTCCACTGTGTTTGTAATGTCTGGTCAACTATAATCACAACTGTATTGCAGATCTCTGCGATGTGACGATTGCAGACTCACACATTGCGATATCAATGCTGAAACGATAGATTGTGCTTCCCTACTTTGAGTTTCCTTTTTCTATAGAACACAAAATGTTTGAAACCAGTAATCATTAGCATCCATAATAGAAAAAAAAACAAATACTATAAAAAAAAGGGTTACAGGTTTCAACATTTTTCAAAATAACTTCTTTTGCCTTGAATAAAAAAATGTACAGTAAGTTGTGACAAGTGAAGGGCGAATAAATGATGATGAAATTTAAAATTTTGGGGGGAACTTTCTTTTAATGGAGGAAGAAACAGAAGCAAGGCCGCGTTTGTGAAAGAACCAAACTTGACGAATGAGGGCCATGTGTGTTTGTGTGTTCAGAGCTGTGATTATGAGCTGATGTTTATGTTTCCAGCAGCCCAGTGTAGACGAAGCCACCGCACACTGGGTTTCCACAACTCCCTTCCGCCCCCTCAAAAAAAAAAAACACACACCAAGAGGGCCACAAATCACCCCCAACGGCTCCTTGTGGCCCCCCAAAAAAACAGATCCTGTTTCGCTCGTGTTCCCCTTTCTGCGGGCTGCTGAAAAGAGTTTCCCTGGTGAGAGGCTGATGAGTTACGCCTTCTTTTGATGTCAAGAGTTTGGATCACGCCTGCTCGAGCACAAAAGACAGAGAAAGAGAGAGAGAGAGGGAGAAAGGGGAAAAAACACTGAGGAGAAGAGCTGCTTAACAATTTTTCACACATGCGAGCCCTCCAAAAGGGCAGAGGGGGGGAGAGAATTCCATTCTGAGCACTGTGAGGAGCAGAGTTAAGACGGATGGATGAGACGATAACGGCCCCGGAGCGCAGAGGACTCCGGCACAATCATCACACTCTTCTTTTTATTAGCTGCTTGTTTCACGCAATGCCATCGCCAGGGTTTCGGCCAGAAGAAGACAGGGGGAATTTATTGCGCCAAAGTCGCGCTTTCATAGCTCATAGGCGCGGAGTGGAGGCCTTTGTGTTTTGTTCAAAGTTTGTGTAATAAGTTTCTTGTGAAATTCTTTTGGAGAAATAGGTTTAGATGTAGAGTAACGATATAGAGTTCTAAAACTAGATGTGGATGGTATAGCTTACACTGTTAAAAAAATAAACAGAATCCGTATTTTACGGTAAATTACAGTATTTCGTACATTATTTTGTCATACATCTATGTTCTGAAGTACTAACATCTACTAACATCTACTATTGTCAAAAGAGTTCGATACCAAACGGTACTGAAAATTTTAAAACATTAATTTCCTGCTAAAATTTGAACACTGTTGAGCACGTTCTTTAACACTGCTGGTTTAACTAAAAAATTGCTGTGGTTGCTGGATTTTAACCATTAAAAATACAGTACGAATGTAAAACAAACTTCTTAATTTTACTGTAAATTACACATTTCGTACATTTTTTGTCATACATCTATGTTCTGAAGTACTAACATCTACTAACATCTAGTATTGTCAATGAAGTACTAACATCTAGTATTGTCAAAAGTATCGTGTTTGGTACCAGTCGGTACTTAATTTTTAAAAACGTCTATTTCCCACATAACATTTAAAAGCTGTTGAGCGCATTCTTTAACCCTGCTGATTGGCCAAAAAAGCTGTGATTGCTGGAATTTAACCATTAAAAATACAGCAGGAACGTAAAACAAACCTCCAGATTTTACTGTAAATTTCTGTATTGCATACATTTTTTGTCATACACCAATCTTTTGAAGTACTAACATCTACTAACATCTAGTGTTGTTAAAAGTATCAAGTTCGGTACCAAACGGTACTGAAATTTTTAAAACGTTGGTCCCACTTTATATTAAGTGTCCTTAACTAATATGTACCTACACAGAAATTAATAATTCGTTACAATGTACTTATAGTGTAAATACATGTATTTACCATGCACTTATGCTTGATTAAATACCTGTATGTAATAACATCTGTAATTAACTTCTGTAACTACATTTGTAAATACACTGTTGACCATCCCTTACACCTTAACCCACCCTTAAACCTACCCATACCACCAAACATGTCCATAACCAAACCCCTATCCCAAGAGCACCACAAGTTTTCTCAAATACATTATTAACACAGTAAGTACATTGTATTTATTTTTTTGATGCAAGTACATTGTGGTTAAGGACACTTAATATAAAGTGGGACCAAAACGTTTATTTCCTGCTAATATTTGAATGCTGTCGAGCGCGTTCTTAAACATTGTTAATTGGCTTTAAAAACTGCTGTGGTTGCCGGATTTTAACTATTAAAAATAAAGTAGGAATGTAGAACAAACTTCTACATTTTACTGTAAATTATGCATTTTGTAAACTTTTTGTCAAACACCAATGTTTTGAAATACTAACATCTACTAACTTCTAGTGTTGTCAAAAGTATCAAGTTCGGTACCAGTTGGTACTGAAAGTTTAAAAATGGCCATTTCCTGCCAGCATTTTAAGGCTGTTGAGTACGTTCTTAAACACTGCTGATTGGCCTTTGTGTTCACATGCTAAACAGAAATAACAGTGATTGGCCGTAAAGGTCATCAGTTCAACACTCTTCACTGCCGTTCACTGAGTGCTAAATGAAGCAATTAACGTTTTTAAAATTTCAGTAGCGATTGGAACCTGACTCACTACTTTTGACAATACTACTAACATCATAACTTAACTTTGATACACAAACAAAAAATACAACCGCATGCAGGCATGGATGAGAAAGTAATACGATGAACCAGTGCTCATCACAACCAACTTCTCCCACAAGCAGAGGAACACACTAATATACAGACGAAGCTCAGTGTCATTTACAAAACAATGAAACATCATTGTGGTAACACACATGAAATTAAAGTAAGGCAGTAAACATTATTTATCAGCATTAGATGTAACATAATGTAACATAAATAAAGCTAATGTGCATAATTCAAGAGAAAAAAAACTATAAAGAAGCATAATGTCAACAAAATGGGCATATAAAATGAAGTGTCATGCAGTGTAGTCTGTATTTTTGGTTATCCACCACCAACTATATTACAGGAAACTGAAACTATTAAACAGATGAATACAGGTTAAAAATATTTTACTGTAGCAATATTACAGTTTTCTACCAAAAATACCAGAAATGTGGTTCTGGAGGACTCTGCAGACAAAATATCGTTTTTTTTTTTTGTTTGGTTTTTTTTTTGTATTTATTTATTTATTTATTTATTTATTTATATTGATTATATTAGTGTAAAAGATTTCAAAATTGCAATTCAAAAACTAAATTTATGAAGGCTTTTCTGATGGAATTGCTGGAGACTTTGTGAGTTAAGCAAATATAAGCAGTTAATTAATTAAAGAATTGATGCATTAAATATAGCAAAAATGATGATTTAATGGATGAAGGTTAAGTTCTCTATGTATAAAGGCTTTTCTTTAGAATGTTTTACTGCTCAAAAAGTTCTGAAACAAAATATTTTTTTATATATTCCTTTTATAAATATATCAAGCAGCACAACTGTTTTCAACCTTATATTATAATAATAAGTATAAATAAGAATGTTTTTTGAGCACCAATGCTGCATTCATGTCATGTCAAAATTGCAGTAATTTCAAGATGACAACATGCAATTTTACGCTTTTTACATTTTCAGCCTCTGGATCATACATTTATATGGAAGAAAAAGCAAACAATGTGCAAGTGAGAAAACATCCTAAAAATAATACACCAAAAAAATGCTAAATAAAAATGATTGTGTCATATATTCATTAAACAACATCAGAGAATCAAAAGATCATGAAAATATTAAAATATAAACATAAATGCAGCTATGTTTCAATAAATATGTCATAGATCTGCTAAAATAATAACAATGAGAAGAAAATAAAGATGTTTTGACAATCCTTGCACTAAAAGATTATAAGAAACATCTTAAACAGAAGATGAGAAGGTGATTCTTATACAAAACATAACTCAAAAATTAAGTTAGGTGCCCAGAGATGTGAACTATCCCTGATTATTAAAACTTTGTTATATTCAGAAGAGAAGCAAGCACAATTTTAAGCTTATTTGCTTGCTATTTAATCTTATCGCTATGCGAGAGAAAGTATGCAAGATGTTTAAGATCTCATTAGCGATTTTTCTTTCCAACACAAGGGTACAGAATTAGATAAGGAGAGAGACTCAATTATACAAAAACAAACAACCCCGAGCTAAACATTTGCATTTGTTTTGCATCATTTAAATAAGTGTCAGTGGCACACATGGGAAAAAAGAAAAAAAAAAAGCCTGATCTGTGATTGCACAACGGCTCAATGTCCTCTAACAAAGGGCACTGCTTATGAAGAAATATCCCTCGGAGGGTGAAGATGAAGATCCCATGACATAATTTGAGCCCAATAACTGCCTTATCGCAGACAGAGATCTGATCTCTTCCTGATAACGTCCTTTCACTTCCTGACGCATCACTTCCTTTAGCTGCAGGAAGCTTCAAAACATTGGAGACTAAAACAACTTACTCAGACACTTTGAATGGCTGTAACCAGTGTTTGGTAGGTTACTTCAAAAATATATTTTATTACAAAGACTAATTACATCATAAACATTTGATTTAAAATACTTTCTTTAATTACTGTCTAAAAAGTAACTTAGTTACTTAAAATTAATTAAAGGTCCCATTAAATTAAAATATAGTTTTTTAGATGTTAGTAATTCAATTCAACTCAATTCATCTTTATTTCTATAGCGCTTTTACAATGTAGATTGTGTCAAAGCAGCTTCACATAAAAGATTATAGTAAATTGAAACTGTGTCAGTTCAGTTTTCAGAGTTTAAGTTCGGTTCAGTTTAGGTTAGTTCAGTTCAGTGTGTTTTCATATTTACTGCTGAGAGTCCAAACACTAAAGAGCAAATCTATCGATGCACAACTCTACAAGTCCCGAACTATGCAAGCCAGTGGTGACAGCTGCGAGGAAAAATAAACTTTACCAATTGAAGAAAGTATCAGTATTATTCATTTTTAGGATATCTATAAGCTAGTGAGCTCCAAAACAGTGACAAAACTTGTATTTAGAACATATAAAACTGATATAAACATGTAATGTTTGTAGTTTGTCACTTCCGTCCAAATGGATCAATGGTTTTATTGACATCACCTCACACTACATTTTCTCATCACAACCAATCAAATGCTCTCTAGTATCTGACATGCCCCGCCCCCTTTAAGAGGCTTCTCATTTGCTTTTCATTTGATGCACTTGAGCTCAACCACACTCACTGGCAGAGCTGTGATAAATCAAAGTAGGTAGTGAAAAGAAGGTCGCTGGTTCGAGCCTCGGCTGGGTCAGTTGGTGTTTCTGTGTGGAGTTTGCATGTTTTACCCTGTTCGTGTGGGTTTCCTCCAGGTGCTCCGGTTACCCCCACAGTCCAAAGACATGTGGTACAGGTGAATTGGGGTAGGCTAAATTGTCTGTAGTGTATGAGTGTGAATGAGTGTGTGTGTGGATGTTTCCCAGAGATGGGTTGCAGCTGGAAGGGCATCCGCTGCGTAAAACATGTGCTGGATAAGTTGGCGGTTCATTCCGCTGTGGCGACCCCAGATTAATAAAGGGACTAAGCCGAAAAGAAAATGAATGTATGAAAATACCCAGGATGTTTTAAAGAACACAAATAATCCAGAATTTGCTACAAGCGTTTGTTAATTGTGTTCATCTTTGATCCAATTATTCGTTTTAATAATTTTTATTCTTTTTTTAGTCTTTTCTTCAGTCATTTATATGTGGAGTTTATGCGCAAGGGCACCCTCTAGTGTCCAGTATGAATCAAACAAATAATATTACAGTTTGTGATAACGACATTATTTCAAAGGTCAAATTAAGAACTCTGCTCCTGGAGAGACACTGTCCTGCAAAGCTTATTTCCATCCCGCCTCAGCACATCTGCTTGTGTATTTAATATAATCCCAAAAAGCATTGTTAAGCATCTAGGAATAAAGTTGAAGATCTCCTCTTTATTTATTTATTTTTTAAATTAAACTAATACAATTTACATAAAAATATATGTATATTATATTTACATTTAGTCATTTAGCAGATGCTTTTGTGTATTGTAAGTGACTTACAGTTAAGAAGGAATTCAGCAATACAACAAGAAGAGGCACTATTACATAAAAATACAACAAGACGAGGCAAAAATACATCAAAAATTCAATGAATACTTTTCTCTAAAGATGTAGGACTTTTTGTTTTTCAGTGGACAACTATGAATTAATGTCACAAATATCGTTATCGCAATAAATACCATGAAATATCGAGATACTGTATATTTTTCAGTCTATATCGTCTTGGGCTACACAATATAACGATTCAGCATCTACATTACAATGTGCGAGTCCACAATGTCCACAAAGTCACATTGCAGGGATCTACAATGTAGTCAGAATTATAGTTGACGAGACATTACAGTTCCAACAGAGTGGAGTCATTTCAAATTTTAACCTTGCGTGAAAGTTTATTATTTGCATTTGTTTTTAAGGTCTGACTGTAAGAATATTAAGCAAATTTAAACATTTGGGCAATGTCAGTTTTTTTAATATCGTGCATTATAAGTAACTGTAATTAAATTACCTCAAAATACAGCAATCCCTACTTTACTTCGTAACCAATTACAATCTAACACTGGCTTTAACTCAAGCAAGTGAACATTAAATCTCAAAATAAAAGTTCCAATAATGTTGTTATACATCAAAATTGCCTATTGTATGCATAACACTTGAGGAAAAAACACCTGACTATGTGAAAACAAACACTTGAGTCTATTACAACACATTACGACTGATGAGCGCACACACATAAAAACACCAAATGCACTTTCAGTGGTTCAAATGTTCTGCGAGACATGAGATGTGCATTAACCGTCTCCAGATGATTCAGCAAGCTTGTCAATCAGACGCGAAGTGACTGATGACGACGTGAAAATAAACACGGTGGTAAGAGCATAAAAAAGAAAGAGAAGCGCATAATCTTCAACCCTACAAGTCGGAGGAAGTGCTCTCCGGCGCAGACCTCGAGTGCACGGCAAAAAACACGTTGTTATAGTAAGCTGTTAAGTGCACTTTAGAGTCTCGAAGCTTGAAAAGCTGGAGTTGCACTGTCAAAACGCTAAGTGACTGTGAGGGCGGACACGGCGTATCGCGGAGAAACACTTCGCTGTAGTTGTCTGCTTCTGTCAGACACCTTTTCCACTCTCTCTTTGCTAGCATCTGCTCGTGGGGTAGAAGTCAGCTATTAACCATCAGGACCACCTTAGCCACGGTCGAGAACTTCACATCCGCCTGTGTTCAGACTCACAACGTGCAAGACTGACACTAGCAGGTACAGCGAGATGATGCAGCATGCATGCAAAACTGCTCTGTTGAAAACATTGCGAACAACTCCAAGAACAATTTAATATTTCATCTAAAGATATGTGTAGGTTCTTCCAGATAAGACATTACATTACAAAAGATAAAGAAAAAGCTTTTCCAAGTGATGGGTTGCGGATGGAAGGGTATCCGCAGCGTAAAACATGTGCTAGGTAAGTTGGAGGTTCATTCCGCTGTGGCGACCCCAGATTAATAAGGGGAAAAGAAAATTAATGAATGAAAGAAAGAAAGAAAGAAAGAAAGAAAGAAAGAAAGAAAAAGCTCCAGTCATGCAACAACCAAATAAAATAGAAGAATACTTCATAAATATTGCAGAAAAAAAACTAAAAAACACATCTCCCATTTAAACAAATGATTATTAACTAATACTGTGCAAAATACAGATAACGTTAAAGGAAATGGGAACTAGAACTAAATACCATACTTGAGAATGAGGTCGGGATTGAGTTATGTGAAGGATGGCATAAAGGAAATAATAGTTAATTATGGAAAGAATTTGATTGAAAAGTAATAACGAGTTACTTTAATACTCCTGTAATTTACTACATATGAAAAGGGACCATCTGTTGCTTTGTGTTGGAAAAAATGTGGTAAAATTAGGAAAAGATTATATTTTTTATACGAAATAATTCAAATAATAATTCAAATTCAAATAACACGATTCAAATAATTGCTTTGTACAGTTTTTATTTTACATTCTTCAGGTAATACAAAACACAAACGTTTCAGCACAATGCCTTCCTCAGTGTGTGAGGAAATTGGAGATCATACCCACATTTTTTGGAACTTTCCTAAGACTCAAGAATTTTGGAAAAATGTTAAAAAAAGAAACAGATAAAATATTACAGATTTTATCTATTATATATTAGATATTAGAAAAACCTCTCGATTTAGTTGTGTGCCTTCTCGCAGCACTGTCCAAAGAAATGTTTAATGAAGAAACAAGATTTGTACTAAGGATATTAATACCGGTTGAAAAAAAAAAAGATAAATGTACATTGGATGGAACTGCTTCCATCATTCGACTACAAATGAAGACGGATATTTTTCTGAAGAGGTGGAACAGTATTACAACATATTTGGATATGTATATTTAGAGGTTACTCAACCTATCACCAGTGTAATTTGGCAATTACAATGTAACACAATGTAACTTGATGTACAAATGTATCCCCTGAAAATGTATTTTCTTATTTTATTTTTAAATTTGTATAATATCATTATTTTTGTAAGCATTCCCTCGTCTGGAAGGGGTTAACTTGATGGGCAAGGGGTTGTTCTCGAAGAAGAAAAATATATATTGAAAAATCCTAAATAAATAGTAAAAAAAAACATTGCAAACTACAAAAAGTACCAACAGCACACCGGTTTTTAACATTGCTAATGATAAATGTTGTGTGGGCTGTCTAAACTAAAATAAGTTTAGAAGTGGTACACCACTAACAATGAATGATAATGGAATAATTACTGACTTTTTCCATGAAGACAAAAGTGATTATTTTGATCATTTGAACATTTTAAATTTAAATCATCATGGTCATCAATATAATAATAATAATAATAATAATAATAATAATAATAATAATAATAATAATTATTATTATTATTATTATTATTATTAGTAGTAGTAGTAGTAGTAGTAGTAGTAGTAGTAGTAATACAACTACATCATAAACAAAAAAAAGTCTAAAACAGAGCTATAATTTTATTATCAAAATCTTAAATGCAACATAATATTAGTCATATTAGCACCATATAAAATTTGCAATAATCTAACATATTGTCCTAACAACAAGCTTCAAGATTCCAGCTATAAGCAATTTGTCTGTCCGCACCATACATGACACGACAGAAACATTGAAACACCAGCCATTCAAGAAACATAAAATAGTGAACTCCACTCCCAACTAAATGGACATGTTTATAATCTGAATAATAAATAGTAAACCTTACTAACATTATTAAAAGTAAATGCTGATTAACAGATGTTGTTGGTTTGCACTGAGTCAAAGTTCTAACGTTCATGTTTAAACTGTGTGTTTGCTGGCTATACTATTTTCAAGATCTGAGGTAAACCATCTGCTGCTGCATTAAGTAAGGCAATAAATGTCACATAAAATGATATTCAAACTCACAATGGTAACATTTAACAAAGAATGAAGCCCATGATCAGTACCTGAGATGATCATTGTCATAGTAGTATATGCTGTTGTTCAGCCATGATGTCACAGAAATAGAAACCGTAACTAAAACACGAACTTCGCACATTGCGGCAGGTTAAGACAAAACCCCTTTTGACATGGAAAAGAAAGGGTCGCGTGTAGTTAAGGTAGCACATAGTGTTAAGCTTCGATTGTAATGCACATCTTGTTAAAAAAGCAAAGTTCTGTGATCAGTAGTAAATGTCCACCGAAGGCCAGAAGGTGCTACTGCATGCAGAGGTTCCAAACACACAATAACAAACCCAGGAAATCCTCATAGCAGCTGTTGAATAAACAGAAGATTTAAATGTAATTACACAACTATGGAAACATCTCACAGCTAGATTTAATTTAAACACTGTGAGCAACAAATAAAGTTATGAATGAAGTGAGTTTGGATTAAAAGTATGTTATTAAATTAGCTGTTTTCACTTGCTTTCACAGAGTTGTAGATAATTGAGAACCTATAAAAACAGTTGTCCTTATCATAGAGCTCATGCCACATATCTTCATTCATTCATTCATTTTCTTTTCGGCTTTGTCCCTTTATTAATCTGGGGTTGCCACAGCGGATTGAACCGCCAACTTATCCAGCATATGTTTTACACACCTTCCAGCTGCAACCCATCACTGGGAAACATCCATATACATTATTCACACTCATACACAATGGACAGTTTTAGCTTACCCAATTCACCTATAACGCAAGCCTTTTGGACTTGTGGGGGAAACCGGAGCACCTGGAGGAAACCCACGCGAACACGGGGGAGAACAGTCAAACTCCACACAGAAATGCCAACTGACCCAGCCGAGTCTCAAACCAGCATCCTTCTTGCTGTGAGGCGATTGTGCAACCCGCTGCGCCACCATGCTGCCCATATATATTCAGTTAAATTGAATTATTATCGGCCAACTAAATAGCTTAAGAATATGAATGCGATTTCGCATAGCTTGTCAGTAAATGATGACTTTTAGGTTTAGTATATACAGCTCGATCTGAAAACGCGCTGTATTTACTGCTGATTATAAAACTGGCTTTACTGACAAAATGCCCATACAATTGCCTTTGATTATTCATGCAGCCCTAACTTCAAATAAACTAATGGTCAGTCTAAATAACGATCCTTAGCTACAATTAATGATGATGGAAAAATCAACAACTTTTCCCACCAAAAGACAAACTATCACACTTCCAAAAAGTAACCAAAATCAGTTGCTTGCTTTCTGTTTCTTCAATGTTACGTAGAGTTTCCCCACAGCAAAATCTCTCTGCTCCATGATCAATGACTTAAAAGAAAGATTTAGTAATCTCTAAATGACCAAGGCCATTTAGTTTTCCCACTGAATTATTACAGAGTTTAACAGCCTTGCTCAAGGGTCCAGAAGTAATAGATCCTGACTCAGTTCTTAAATGGATCAAACCAGCTGCTAACCACCCCTGCAAACTGACCACTTTAACCCACAACACCGCGTGCCTGGGCAACAATTCTAATGATGCATTGTGCATGTCTTCTCTGCTCAGATCACACATTATTTAAAAACAGGGTAGGACAAATCACTTCCAAACATCCATGAACAGCACTTGTGGTCGTATGAATCCATTGCAAATGCAACAGAGAAAGAAATCAACATTTCCCTACATCCCAATGATTAGCATTTTCCCACAATTCAATTAGCACGCTTGTCAAAGCAAAAGGGGGGTGGGGGGATTGTTGGGTTCACATGACTACAGTTTGATTCTAGCTACAGTTATAACACATTCATTCATTCTCTCTTAGGCTTAGTCCCTTTATTAATCTGGGGTCACCACAGAGGAATAAACCACCAACTTATCCAGCATATGTTTTACGCAGTGGATGCCCTTCTAGCCGCAACCCATTACTGGGAAACAGTTAAAACACAGAAGATTTAAAAAACAAAATATAATTTAGGGCTGCACAATATTGGAAATATCTAACATTACAATATTTTGTTATTCTGCGGTAAATATTGCGGTAAGAATCCAATTTCACCAGATGACTTGAATCTCTCTATTTGGAAAGATTTTATAATGTGAGATGGATTGAGATGATTCTGTAGAGCATAAAATAAAGTAAACAATCTACAAGCTCACATAAATACAATAACGAAAAAAAATCCTACTGAAATAAACAGTGTTTTATTGTTTTGCAAGTACTCAAACAGTATTCAGGCATACAGTAATTGATTAATCAAATTTAACGCCATGTAGTTTTCGTTGTATAAGTAATTTAAAATATTCATCATTATTACAGTTACAAGCAGTACAATTTATTATGCCTAAATGCTAAATAAATAAAATCCTCATACAGTCGCAGGCCTCAAAAAAACAAATGTAAACGATCAATTATAATCCAGACTCAACATTGCGTATACTCACAACGTGACTACTGCGAATGATCACGTTGCGATATCGATGCTGAAACGATCTATTGTGCAGCCCTAATATAAATTATCTTGATCGTTTTATATATAAGAGGTCCCTTTACTATTGAACATTTTGATGTGGTGATGAAATTGAATATTTCAAAACAATTTTAGAGCTATAACAAGAGGCAATTCAATTATAACCTATTGCTGGATTCTAGGAAGCTATAGAAGTTACAAATGTGAAACTGGAAAAATGTTAGGACCATTGTTGACGTCCCTCAAAATGGTCTATAAAAACAGTGTAAGTTTCACAACTGTAAACTTGTCTTGTTAGTCTAAAAACAGTTTGTACAGCCAAAATGAGAGGATGTGGTAATTGTCACTTGATTATGTAAGTCTGGTGGCTAGTGAGCACCAATAGCTATGTGGTTTGTGTGTGGCTCAAGGTACTTTGCCGATCATTTTCCTTTCTCTCTTTTCTTTCTATACTCTCCACTGTGCTGTCCAATAAAATAAAATAAAATAAAATAAAATAAAATAAAATAAAATAAAATAAAATAAAATAAAATAAAATAAAATAAAATAAAATAAAATAAAATAAAATAAAATAAAATAAAATAAAATAAAATAAAATAAAATAAAATAAAATAAAATGTAAAAAATAAAATAAAATGTAAAAAATAAATTAATAATTAAAATTAAATTTAAAAAAATGTAAATTAAAAAAAAAATTAAAATAAAATAAAATAAAATAAAATAAAATAAAATAAAATAAAAATAAAATAAAATAAAATAAAATAAAATAAAATAAAATAAAATAAAATAAAATAAAATAAAATAAAATAAAATAAAATAAAATAAAATAAAATAAAATGGTGGCAAAACCCCACTTCCACAGAAGAAAATAAACACCTGCTTCTATGTCAGTGTCTGTTTAGCTCTGCCCACTGATTTGTGCATGTGTACGTAAATAAGAAAAATTTTATACGAATGATACACCAAATGATGAATATGACGAGACAAAAACACAATCTTTGGAGACCTACCATCTGATCTTCGTCCTCTCATTCAGTTCATTTTATAGCAGATTTGTTTACAAACAATGCATGTGAGATTTTCATAAAGATACAAAGTAAAAAGACAGCACCAACAATATTGGATCTGACGTTAATGTCGCACCACACAAGTGTGAGTAACTGTTTTCATTATGTGGTCACTGTTGCCGAGTCTGTTATTATAGATCATTTGATATGCGCTCAGCATTTCTGCATTTTTAGCTTGAATCCCAGAGGCGTCCATCTAAGAAGGTGAGCAGTCAAACACACATGCAGAAGTTTACATTGGTGGGCACACAACTGTCCTGTTGAACTTTCCAAAAAATGCAAAATAGCAATACTCTTACTCAACCCAATCTCACTCTTACCAATGGGAGCTTACTTCTGTGTATACAATCTACAAAAGCAATTCAAACTGTGTTTTGTAATGACACAAACCCCAAAATTACCAGAAAATAGCCTATTAAATCTATAATATGATTTTTTAGATGTAAATAACTTGATAACATTAAAAGTGGACTTCAGTAGGGATAGGTAATATAAAGAATGCGAATTACAGGCGAGTTTGGGGGGGTCTGACCCCACTAATAAATGTTTGATACCCCCTGAATGACATTAAAACAAGATGTATGGGGGGTCTCCCCTTTGTAGTTAAGAAATAGTTTACTCTGATCTGTATCTTAAATAATATTATTAATTAAAACCATAGATTACTTAAATAAGCATTTGACCACCCCAATAGTGGTTCATACCAATTTTAGCGAAACAATGACTGAAAAAGAAAATGGCCGATACGACAGCGGCTTTTTCCATTGAACGCTTGAATGCAAAACGCACAAACTGCTGCAAAAAACTGCTGAAATCAAAGCCTGAGCATATGCAGAAAGACTACCTGATGGAACCAGAGGCGGAGCCGCGGAATCAAGCTTCCAACCAAACGCTTGTACGTCAAGTCAACCATGCCCCCCAAACTTCTCATTTGACCACCCGTATCTGAACTGTACAAAGGCTCGCTAATATAAATATTAGCACTTACATTTAAAAACACATAATAATATACAATTTATTAAAACTGTGTGATGTAAGCTGTTATAATTTAATAAAAACAATATATGTTGGACTGCAAAATAAACAATCTTTCATACACTCTAGAGTTAGACTAAGCTGAGCACGAAAAGTATTTTTTCTTATAATGGGTTGTTGATATTTGTTACCTTCATAAGGGTAGAAATAACATTTTTAAAATATGAAAAATAACATATAAACAACACATACATTTTTAGAAAGGTTTTTATTTTTAATTAGCAATCAACAGGACCCAAAATATACACACCATGGACAGCTATTTGCCATGCGGGAAAAAAACGTGCGTTTTAAAAGATGAATACAGCAAGATTTCTAAATATCAACAGGATATTTACACATCCCTGCACTATATAAAATAATACTTATCAATTTGTACAATAAACTTAGTAGTATTAATGTCTATCAGCTGCTGCAACATCGCTTGTATATTGTTTATCATTTGTTTGCCTCCGTTTTCATTTGTTTTATTCGATGTCTTAATTTTATCTGGCACAGAGCAATTTACATAAATTTTAATGTTTATTAGGTGTTTTTTAAAAAAAAAAACAATACATGATGTAAATAAATTATATAAAACATTTACAGCTCTATGTGTTATATAAGATTCTGTTTCAAGAACATTAATATTTTATAACAGCAAATTCAGTAGATTAACTCGACAACACGCCGAAACTCAAAATGTCAGAGACGTCCTGTAAATCACCCAACATTAGTTTTGTTTTCCAAATTATTATTTAGACCCATAAAAAGAACTACTGCTAGATCACGATCACCTGTATTTTCCCTGTCATCATGGCTAGGTATGTATCAGCAAACTAATAATAAAGCCTGATAAAACCTTCACTTTATGGAATAAATCCATCCATGTAGGTCAGAAAGTATAGTTTACTGCTGAACAACTCATTTTATCATGGTAAAATAACACAGAAATCAAACATTATACTTCAATCTCCTCCTGAAGCTCAGACGGTCTGCTTAGAGAAGCTGTCAATCACAACTGTCAATCACGATGACAAGCCCCGTTTTTATAGCACTAAATTACTGGCTAAAAACATACTCTAGACAAAAAAAGATCTGAACCTATATCAGCTTGATAAGCAATGCTCTAATTGACCAAAACCATCTTTTGGGAAATTTTATTGCAAGTCTCGTTCAATAACACAGAGGAGGCGGGGTTTATAACTTGTACTGCAGCCAGCCCCCAGGGGGCGATCTAACAGCAGGGAGCGTCACTTAAAAGCAGGTGTGAGGCAAACTTGTTGTGAATGCATGTCGCACCAAACATATTCAAATCTAAAACACAGACAGACAGCGTAAGTGCTCACAAAACTTTTTTATTGTAAAATAGATGTATCAACATGTAGCCTAAAAGTACCATAACACTAGATGCATAGTTTGTATTTATTATACATTTGCTATGAAGATAAACAGCAAAATAATAAATGCATGCAGTCTGTCATGGTTGGTCATATGTTAATTAGTGTGAGAATGCTTGTCACTGTTTGTTTAATATCACAAATGTCATTGAGAACCACTCAAAAGTATTATTACTGGTCTATAAATCACTAAATGGCCTAGGACCTCAATACATTACATTTATGCTTACTGATTACAAACCTAACAGATCACTCAGATCTTTAGGATCATATAAACTATAAATTCCAAGAGTTCAGTCAAAGCAAGGTGAATCGGCTTTCAGCTACTACGCCCCTCACTGCTGGAATCAGCTTCCAGAAATGATCAGATGTGCTCCAACATTAGGCACATTCAAATCAAGACTGAAAACATATCTGTTTAGCTGTGCCTTTACTGAATGAACACTGTGCTACTTCCGACAGATCGCACTATTATGTTTTTCTCTTCTTTTTTCATTTATAACACATTTTATCTGTTTTTATGCTTTTTTAAATTTATTTTTACCATTTTTATTATTTGTTTTTATTTCTCTTATACTTGTTTCTGTTATTCCTGTTTATGTGAAGCACTTTGAATTGCCACGGTGTATGAAATGTGCTATAGAAATAAACTTGCCTTGCCTTATAAACCACAAGTTTGATTAATAATTTAGATTTAATGTAATTAAATATATACATTTGGTTTACTCTAGCAAATTACACAAACATCCTGATCTCAATGTATAATTTACAGCCTTGCAATATGGACTTCTTCACAATATTTTCTGCTAGTTATTGTGATAACAATATCAATGACATTTCTATTCATTGAGAGACAAAAAAGTATTATTTTCCAATATTTCAAACGATAAAATATTCCAAGACACTAGTGAGCAATACAAATTTGAAACTAATTCTAAAAAGGTAGCTCATGACCCCTTTAACAGGACATAAGATCTAAATTAAAAGTGATGCGAATGTCAGGAGGGTCTTGCAGGTTGTGTAAAAAAAAATGAAAAGTGATCCGGACAGCAGGAAACCACAGGGGTCAATCCCACTCACGGCAGGCAGACAAACCCTTTCAATACATCACCATACAAACACAAACTGAAGAAAAAAAAAGACATCTCACTGTGCTCCTGCCAAGTCTTCACTCTTTCATACGCTCACTCTTCATTTTCTCCTCCCTCCATCTCCCTCTTCAACATTACGGCTATCTGTCAGTTGATATACGTTTTTTTTTTCCTGCTTCCTCTGCAATCTCCTGCATTTGTCTTCTCTCGCTGATGGCAAATCATCTTCTGTAATGGACTGAGATGCTGACAGCTAAAGGTCACCTGATTAATGTCACGGCAACAGCTGGATTATGACGAAATATCCGCCCTTCCACATTTCACCCTCACCTCCACTTGCATTATTCACTTCCTCACTCCATCTCACTCAGTTTCTCATTGAGCCACTTTCTCTCTTTTACTCATTCATTCACTCACTCTGTCTGGTATAAAAGGTGACGACAGAGGCAACACTAGCTGTGTTCAATAATCACAGTAATCACTACAATACATTCATTAATTCATTAATTTCCTTCGGCTTAGTCTCTGATTTATCAAAGGTCACCACAGTGGAATGAACTGCCAACTATTCCAGCATATGTTTTACACAACAGATTCCCTTCCAGCTGCAACCCAGTACTGGGAAACACCCATACACTCTCACATTCACACACATACACGGCCAATTTAGTTAATCCAATTCACTTACAGCACCCCAGCAAACATTTTTTTGTTTAATAGACGTCTAATAGATATCTAAACGTGGACAGCTTGGCTAAAACAAGGCTAAACATGACAGATTAGACAGACTCTATATGTGTAGTAATTCATTTCTGTTTTTTTTTTTTTTTGTTTGTTTTTTTGATGATGATTTTCACTGATAGTCCAAATTTAGCCTTGTTTTAGCCAAGACGACTATGTTTAGACGTCTACTAGACATCTTTAAAAAACAAAAAATGATTGCTGGGACATGACTTTGGACTGTGGGGGAAACTGGAGCACCTGGAGGAAACCCATGTGAACACAGGGAAAATGTGCAAACTACACACAAAATTGCCAAACTTGAACCAGCAACCTTCTTGCTGTGAGGCGACAGTTCTAACCACTGAGATACCGTGCCGCCCACTACAATACAATACAATACAATACAATATAATAGAAAACAATACAATACAATGCAATATCAATACAATCACAGTGTCTAATGCTTCAATTACACAACAACAATGTAGCCCAAATCTTATGTTTTTCCCTTGTGTTTTAAAAGGTTTGATGTTTACACAACGTTTTTAAAACAATCCGCATTTACACATTTGGGAAAATGGCCAAAAATTACCAACACTACCTCATGTCAATTCATAACTTTTTTATTTAGTGGATTATTCGTATGTATTGATTAGTACAATTTGCTCATCTTCCAATGGTGGTTGGGTTTAGGGGGGTAGTTTGGTTTGGTGCCACACCTCCTTTTAAAAATCCTAAATTTTCGTTAGACTGAACTTATGAATTTGTACGAATCAGACATTAAACTGACAAAATGTAAAATAGTTACATTTTCTGGTGAGATCAGGCTGTTTTTGCATATGCCAGGTTAGTATTCGGCACTATCAATAAACTTAACCTTTGGAGAAGTAATGAAGTGGCATCCATCAGAATCTTTGTCGTCATTGTACAAAACACAATGAAATTTGTGTTTGCTCTTCCCTTTGGGCAAGTCCTAATTGTCTAAAACAAGGGAGCCCATACTTTTTCGTATGAAGGACCAAAAAACAAATATCATTGAGATCCGTGGGCCGAAGGTAAATATCCCAAACTATTTTACATTAATGTTGCCATGGGTAGTTTCCTAATTTATTTCATAATATTTCAAATGAAATCAAAAACATTAATTCATAACTTTTGTATAACTTTTTAAATAATAACTTATTGCAATAAAAACATAAACAATCATATTTATAACACAGTGGAGTTCAATGCTGAATACACTAGTCAAGCAGAATTGAGAGGACGTGATTTGCTCACCAAATTTTCTGCATTGTCGGGTGACTACATTTAGATAAAATCTAATTGATGTACAGCATTTAATTGGAACATTTAAATTCAGTTAGCTTTTAACAATGAAACAAACAAACAAAGGGTTACATTAAATCTGAACTGACAATCTTGAAACCATGCCCATCATTCTCCCTCTCTTCTCACATAGGATGAGAAGGGACAAAATTAAAGGTTACCATGGGCCAACTTTGGCCCGCTGGCCCTAGTTTGGACCTCTCTGGTCTAAAACAACAACAATAGTAGCAAGAAGAGCATAGAAAGTGGCAAGTGCATTTTTAGCAGCTTTCAAGTTCAAAAAAGTTACATTTTGGCTGGAAAGGCATACAATTAAATGTTAATTCATTAATGCAACAGCCCAGCGACTCTGATGTGTATATAGAATCAGCACTGATGTAGAATCGCAGTGTATTTATGATGCGTCTCCGCTGTTGATTGTAATGTAAAGTAAATCCACACTTTTGCTCATGAAGTGTTAGCAAACACTTGAGCAACAACAACAACAACTCTACCAAGTACTCCACCATTGCCATATGTTTATTTGCACTTTAATCTACTCCCCTAAATGTGTACTTTGTACGTGCATGACATCATCATTTTTAAAGACTCTTGATTTGGTGTGTTTATATGGAAACAACAACGGCTGTATTTTCAAAAACTTCCACTTAGATTTTTCAGTTTTTAAATGTATGTGTTTTCATTCCCAAAAACGCTATTGTATTGTAAATGATCATAAAAATTTTCCCGTTTTTTGGCGGAAAACATTGTCGTGTAAACGGACCTTCAGAAAGTAAAATGGCTAATTCCAGCTGTTTTCTAAAGAACCATTTGTAGATTTCCATCCATGAAACAATTTGATCTGTGGTTGAAGTTGTTTGGCTGTGTTCAACTTTGCATTTCAGTGCTCTTGACTTGTGTAATCCACACCAAAAATGTAAATAATATATTTTGTTTGGTGCACTTAGCATTCAAACCATCATTTTTAAGAACTTACCAAAAGACTCCGAAAGACACAGATGCAGAATTAGATGAATAATTAGCAAAGGAACTGCAAAAGGAACATTGTTTGTGTGTAAATGTGATGTTTATCATAACTTATGAAAAATTGTGTAAGGGAGTCAACACAGCTCCAAGAATTTCTCCTCCAGACACAAACAAGAGACGCATTTCCAACTCCTGTTCTGGACTGTGATGGGAAGTATAGCTTGATTAATATGACTGCGCAGTTTTTAAATGGCTGCAACTTGTAATATCATGTCCAGTCATTGGTTAATTTTAATGTCTTTGATCTGAGTTGTGTTCATATTTCAGTAGGACTGTACCAGAATTTAAAAACTATAGTTTCATTTTACAATATTGTAGCTTTACATCATTTTATTACGTACGTCTCTGTATATATTGTAAATCTAAAACAAAGTCTTCTTTAACAATCATGAACAACAGCTTTATTGAGATGGTTTACCATGGCTTCTTGGGCCTGCAAGTCACATTTTTTTCCTGCCACATCAGTTTCGAATACCTGCCACTCTAACTAGAACACTTCTGGAAAATTCAAGGCTTAAAATATTCGAAAAAGCAAAATGACAGGGTTTCCACAGGTTTCATCAAATCAAATTTAAGACTTTTTATGACCTTTTTAAGACCATTTTACTGTATAACCATAATGAATGAAATTTCAGACTTACACAAGGCAAAATGCTAAAGATTTTTTAAGGCCAATTTAAACATTAAAAACAAATATTATTGTAAGGAAGATAATTAAACCATATTGATAAGTAAATAAAGTTAATTAATAAATGTTTCTTTAAACTTTTATTGAAATATATTATAATATATAATATATATATATATTTTTTTAGTGATTGGTGGATTTTGCCCAACAGCTTTACATAGGAAAATTGCACATAGAAAATTAAGACCCGTTTAAAATGATTTAATGACCTACAACACAATATTTCAGTGGATTTAAAACTTTTTAAGGCCTAAAATTTGGTTTTTGAAATTTAAGACATTTTAAGACGTTTTAAAACCCCTGCAGATACCCTGTATAAGTGGCCATCAAAGGGGAAATGCTGTGAGTGTAAAATACAGGTGCTTTAATATGTACAAATAAATCTGAAAGTGAATAATGGCCAACAAAATGAGCAAATAAATGCCTCAAAATATGCTCCTTTCTTGACCCATACTGCTCATCACGTAAATGAAAAAAATTATAACAATAATAATAATTAAATATGCCTTCATTAGCACCAACTAAATTTAGCCCCCCAAAAACAGTGTAAAGAGAATAACAAATTTGACCAGGTTATCACATTGAATAACACACTGAAAAACAAACAGGAAACGTGGACTAGGATCTAAAACATTCTCCAATTTCCTTTATGAAGAGGTCATGCACACACGACTAGCCAATGACTGTGATCTGCAGTCAATGCCTGCTTTTTACCAGAAGCTTCTTTGTGATCTACTAACAAGTCAACAAAGCTCCTGTGAGTCATCCATCATGTTTAAGCACTGATATGGAGTGTATCAACGTCTACTGAAATGTCAACCCTTAAATAAAAGCCGAGGAGCAGTCAGTATTCAGTCCATCACCGAAGTCTGTTCAAAACCCAGCAGACTGAATCACAAGGGCTTTCACCACGCAGGACTCCATTTTTATGTTCCTTTTTGAGTTTTTCACCACTTTCACTGACAGGAACAGGAAATTACTGGGGAATGAAAGAAGGAAAAGGGACCTAGAAATGTCACATTTCAAATTTGCAGAACTGTCTTCGGCATGAAAAGCTTGTCTGGAACATTTGCCCTATTATCACCACCCCATACATACACACACATACATATATATATATATATATATATATATATATAAACATGTATATGGGGGGGGGGGGGGTGATGATTAAAGGCAAATGTTCCAGACAAGCTTTTATATATATATATATATATATATATACACACAAACAGTTGAAGTCAGAATTATTAGCCCCCTGAATTATTAGCCCCCCTGTTTATTTTTTCCCTAATAACTCATTTCTAATAACTAATTTATTTTATCTTTGCCATGATGACAGTAAATAATATTTGACTAGATATTTTTCAAGACATTTCTATACAGCTTAAAGTGACATTTAAAGGCTTAACTAGGTTAATTAGGTTAACAGGGCAGGTTAGGGTAATTAGGCAAGTTATTGTATAATGATGGTTTGTTCTGTAGACTATCAAAAAAATATATAGCTTAAAGGGGCTAATAATTTTGACCTTAAAATAGTTCATAAGACTTTCTCCAGAAGAAAAAAACATTTTCAGACATACTGTAAAAATTTCTTTGTTCTGTTAATCATCAATTGGGAAATATTTAAAAAAGAAAAAAAAATTCAAAGGGGGATAATAATTCTGACTTCAACTGTATATATATATATAATTAAAATATATATATATATATATGTATATATATATATAAATTAAAACTATTAAAACACTGTTGATTAAAGATGAAAGAAAATATAGAGGTCACTTTTAAATTTAAATGAAAAACAAAAGCATTACCTTGCCATTGGCAATAAAGTTTAAATATAAGTTATGCAATTATTACAGCTAAAACAACATCAAATAAATGCCTAATAGAAATATTGAATGAATAAGGCAAACACAGACAACAATACTCAAATGAAAAAATATCAATGAAAATGAGGCCTGTCACGATATATGTTTTTGTTGTATGATATATCGCAACAAAATATATTGTGATAAACAATTTTATAGTCATTATAGTCAAGACCATTTTATGCCACTATAGAATGCCAGAATCACAAAATAATATCATCACCATACAAGTACACTCTTCCAAAGAACACATAATATTTATTCTTAAAATTGATTAATTTAACTATAGTCATTTTAACAATTTAATAATTAGGCATTGGAAT
Source organism: Danio aesculapii (assembly GCF_903798145.1). Classification (NCBI taxonomy): domain Eukaryota; kingdom Metazoa; phylum Chordata; class Actinopteri; order Cypriniformes; family Danionidae; genus Danio; species Danio aesculapii. The sequence goes on from NC_079436.1 coordinate 40,843,321, forward strand.
CAGAATGTGAAAACGTATATCTTAAACGAATAAATAATGATAAATGTTAACAAAATACTGCAAGGTAAAAAGTAACTGAGGCTGCGATATCTGCTACCAGATAAATTTTCAGTTGTCAGACACTCACATGAAAATATTCCAAGGTCAGTGTTGGGTAAGTTACTTTAAAAAGGTAATCGGTTATAAATTACTGACTACTACTGGAAAATTTTGTAAACACTTGTAAACACTCGCGCCATCGGGCTTGCGGCTCTCAGCACCATCCACACTCATCAGTGCAACCAAGCTGACCAATCACAGAACTTGCACTATGCGTCGTTGCGACGTGTAGTTACATCGGCGACGGCTACGCATGTGCTTGACGCAGAAGTATGTAAAATGTAACTAAACGTCACAGCGAGGTATAGACCAGGTACTCTGATTGGTCAACTTGGTAGCAAGTTGTGGACGAGTGTGGATGGGACTGTGACACGCAAACCCGTTGGAGCGAGTGTTTACAAGTGTCGAGTCCCGTGAAGGACCTCCAGATGGAAAGTTTATTTTGTGTTTACCTTATGATTAAAGTTGTTGCATAGGAAAAAAATAATCTCCTTTTCCTTTTTAGAGAGGAAAGAAAGTCCTGCTGGTTCAGAATTGTATGAGTAAAAATAATGACAGTTTTAATTTCCTTTAACACAGACCACCCAGCAATTAAAATGATATGCTCTTCATTCTCTTTTAACTCATTCAGAAGAAAAAGCCCCTCAAATCACAAAGAAAACTGCCCATGTAACACTGTGATCAAGAAAAGCTAAATTCATAGTTCATCACAACTTTAATCTCTCTTTTTTTTTTGCAAATGCAGGCTGAGCCATTTCAGCCAACAACGACCCCACTTTTCCATGCAAAAGAATGTAACTCATGGCTTGGAAAAACACAAGAGATCTGGGAGCTTGTTTTTAATAGATCTCGCATTATAGCAGAGATGGCCATCTCCCTCCTGCTGCTTTCTGAAAGACACAGAGAAAGGCTTTTGTGGGCTTCCTCCTAGAGCCACTGACAAGGCATGACTGATGCTCCGACCCGCACAGCTGAGAGCAGGAAGAGATTTGTGTGCTTCATATCAATGGTTAATTACATAAACATTCTCTAACATAAAGTCGCTTTGTGTCAATACAGATCTGTAAAGTCACTCAAGTAAGAGTAAGGCATCGCTAATGTTCAAAAATTCTTGTGAACAAATCTGTTCACAAGAAAAAAATTAAATAAACAATCAAATCAGACTGAAGGACTTCTCAATAGGAGTTGCATCAATGTTTAATTGATGGAATCTGATAACATATTGCTTTAATATATACCATGACTCCAAAGTGCTTAAAGAAACACTATTTTTTTTTAGAAATGGCTTCATTTAAAAAATGCTCTAAAGTTAAAATGTTGAGTTTTACCATTTCTAAATCCATTCAACTAATCTCCATGTCTGGTGGGAGCACTTTTAGCTTAGCTTAGCATACATCATTAAATCGGATTAGACCATTAGCATCTTCAAATTTAAAAAGAGTTTTAACATTTTTTTTCTATTTAAATCTTGATTCCTGGAAAATATAATCTCATTCTCACGTAATAATCAAGGAATTTGCTGCCGTTCCATGGCTGCAGCAGGAGAATGATATTATGCAGCCGGGACACCTAGCTGGGGACTATTTAGAGGTGATTCGCAATATCAATGCACCTGCTGCAGCCATGGTCTAGCAGCAAAATTTCTTGCTTAGAATGCCAGAATCTGTTTTAATTCAGTTCAAAAACAAAAATAGTCCTAATATAGCACACTAGGCGACACAGTGGTGCAGTGGGTAGCAAGTTCGCCTCACAGCAAGAAGGTCCCTGGTTCGAGCCTCGGCTGTGTCAGCATTTCTGTTTGGAGTTTGCATGTTTTCCCCGTGTTTGCGTGGATTTCCTCCGGGTGCTCCAGTTTCCCCCACAGTCCAAAGACATGTGGTACAGGTGAATTGGGTATGCTAAAATTGACCGTAGTGTATGAGTGTGTGTGAATGAGTGTGTATTGATGTTTCCCAGCGATGGGTTGCAACAGGAAGGGCATCCCCTGCATAAAACATATGCTGGAAAAATTGGTGGTTCATTCTGCTGTGGCAACCCCAGGTTATTAAAGGGCTAAGCCGAAAAGAAAAATGAATGAATGAATATAGCACACCATATTGTTAACCATAAATCAACATTTTAGCTTAAGTTAGCATAAATCATTGAATCGGATTAGACCATTAGCATCTTCAAATTCAAAAAAAGAGTTTTACCCATTTTTTTTCGTTTTAAATCTTGATTTCTGGAACTATATTCTCATTCTGGCATAATAATCAAGAAATTTCGCTGTCATTCCTTAGCTGCAGCAAACTCAATGATATTACGCAGCCTGGTTACCTAGCTGGGGACTATTTTTAGGTGCTTTGTAATATCATTGCTCCTGCTGCAGCCCTGGTATGGCAGGAAAATTCCTTAATTAGAATGCCAGAATGTATTTTCATTCAGTCAGTAGTAATATAGTACACTACAGTATTTACTATAAATGAACATACTATTATTTAATGTGTGCTCATTCAACTAGAACAAGTGTCCAACAATAAAGTAGATTTTTCAGTGAGACTGTCGCCAATTATAAAACGCTGTTTGAGAGTAAAAAAATAAACTTACACAGGCTCTGAACATTATTTATATTAATGGAACCCCAAAATCAGCAAAAGATATAACAGTATTGAAAACGCAAATAAAAAAAGAAAGTAGTGATTTCTAAATTTGCTTTGACTTGTATGTCATTGGCGGTTCATTCCGCTGTGGCAACCCCTAATAAATAAGGAACTAAGCCGAAGGAAAAAGAAAGAATGAATGTATTTCATTGCAGACAATACAACAAATATTATTTGATGTGTTCCTCGTGATTTTCTTTGTTTGTTTGTTTGGTTGTTTTCAAAATAAACATGTATTATAGTTTTGGTTGGAATATTACCACAATTATTGCTTTTATTTTGCCTTCATATGTGCTTTTGTCTCTCAAAGTGCTGCTAGAGCAATGTTTAAATCAACTGCAACATTCGGTGAATAATTGACTAAAGTTTATTTACTTAGACTAACCCTGTCAGACAATGCTAATGTGTAACTGATTGTACGAAGTCATCACCGGGGTGTTGTGCAATTTTTGTGTGCAAACAAACACGGGAATAAAGTTGGGGAGGGGGGTGGGGGCTGCACACAAGCCATCCAGAAATTCTCACGGCTAAGTTTGGACTCAAACAGAGCTTAATAACACAGCAGGGGTTTCAGGAGAGGGGGTTCGTCTCTCCCTCCACCACCAGAAAAAGCATCAAGGGAGAAGTCTCTGCAGACTGAGAGGCATGCTGGGTAAATCCCGAGAGGCTTTTGTTGAGTAGCGGTCAGATGAGGTCCCTAACAGGTTCCCAGGAGAGGGACACAGAACAATCGGTTGCCCACAGAGGACACGATGAAGTTTGGGGAAAGTCTTCTGCAGATGAGGGAGAGGAAGAGGGAGAGGAAGAAAAAAATTCATTTGGATTCCTCCTAACTCCAACCTGTCTCGCTCAACTCCAGAGAGTCAAAGCAAGAATATCTGGCTTCTTTCTCACTCTTCACCCCTCCTCTCTCGCTCTCTCCTCTGCAGAGGCAATAAATCAAGCCTATGCGCTCTCTCTCTCTCTCTCTCTCTCTCTCTCTCTCTCTCTCTTGTAGATAACGCCACACAGAGCTGCCAGCTTGGTGGAGTTGTCGACAGCATGGCCGTATCAGCAGAAAAGCGTATAATACGAGAACATTATGTGCCATAATACGGCCCCCACAAATAAACTTTCCTCCCCAGTTCAGTGCTCTCTGGAGTGGGCCGGCACATGACACAGCGAAGGGGAGGCTGGGAGTCTTAAGTCCTATTCGGATGGGATTATGTAGTTTTCCCCAAAGGAGGTCAGGTAAATTGGAGTTTTCACAGACACACATGGTGATATTTATCTTGTTGGGATTTAACATACGGTGTGAACATTTTTGACTTTTTTTTTTTTTTTTGCTTATTCTCATTATTTAATTTGACCTTTGCTAAATTATGTAACTAAAGCAAATGCTGTCAGGTGCTCCATCCCTAAAGTAATTTTCTGGGTAAATGGCAGGACATCTGGCATCCCGTTTTACATTGAAAAAAAAAAAAAAAAGATCAATGAAGAGTCTGATCGCAAACTGCTCACTTTGGCCACTGTAGAAACATCATTAATTATAGTAGTTTCGGAAAATGGAGTTGCATGTTCTTGAAATGTTCTTGTGGGTTTACTCCGGGTGCTCCGGTTTCCCCCACAATGCAAAGACATGTGCTATAGGTGAACTAAAAATTTGCCATAGTGTATGAGAGCATGTGTTAATATGAGAATCTATGGGGGTTTCCCTATACTGGGTTGCGGCAGGAAGTAAAATATCAGCTGCGTAAAACATATGTTGGAATAGTTAGTGGTTTGTTCTGCTGTGGCAACCCCTGATAAATAAGGGACTGAGCCAAAGAAAAATGAATGAATGAATGAATGAATGAGTTTCGGGAAGCTGCACTGGGTCAAGACTACATTGTTGCAGCTAGGAGAAATTACGGGGGCCGAGAGAGCTTAACGCGCAGCAATTTAAGAAAGCACATGCAATTACAAAATACACCAACAAATAAAGAAACGATCTTCATCAATTTGACAGCACACGTGTTGCAAATTCTAGCAACACAAACAACTGAAGGAATGCGCTGCAAACTGGTCACAACACAAACAACTGAAGGAACGCGCTGCAAACTGGTCACAACACAAACAACTGAAGAAACGTGCAGCAAATTGGTCACAATACAAACAACTGAAGAAACGCGCTGCAAATTGGTCACAACACAATCAACTGAAGAAACGCGCAGCAAATTGGTCACAACACAAACAACTGAAGAAACGCGCAGCAAATTGGTCACAATACAAACAACTGAAGAAACGCGCTGCAAATTGGTCACAACACAATCAACTGAAGAAACGCGCAGCAAATTGGTCACAACACAAACAACTGAAGAAACATGCAGCAAACTGGTCACAACACAAACAACTGAAGAAACGCGCAGCAAATTGGTCACAACACAAACAACTGAAGAAACGCGCAGCAAACTGGTCACAACAAAAACAACTGAAGAAACATGCAGCAAATTGGTCACAACACAAACAACTGAAGAAACATGCAGCAAATTGGTCACAACACAAACAACTGAAGAAACGCGCAGCAAATTGGTCACAACACAAACAACTGAAGAAACATGCAGCAAATTGGTCACAACACAAACAACTGAAGAAACGCGCAGCAAATTGGTCACAACACAAACAACTGAAGAAACACACAGCAAATTGGTCACAACACAAACAACTGAAGAAACATGCAGCAAACTGGTCACAACACAAACAACTGAAGAAACGCGCAGCAAATTGGTCACAACACAAACAACTAAAGAAATGCGCAGCAAACTGGTCACAACAAAAACAACTGAAGAAACAACTGAAGAAACGCACAGCAAATTGGTCACAACACAAACAACTGAAGAAATGCGCAGCAAATTGGTCACAACACAAACAACTGAAGAAATGCGCAGCAAATTGGTCACAACACAAACAACTGAAGAAATAAGCAGCAAATTGGTCACAATACAAACAACTGAAGAAACGTGCAGCAAATTGGTCACAACACAAACAACTGAAGAAACACACAGCAAATTGGTCACAACACAAACAACTGAAGAAACACACAGCAAATTGGTCACAACACAAACAAGTGAAGAAACGTGCAGCAAATTGGTCACAACACAATCAACTGAAGAAACGCGCAGCAAATTGGTCACAACACAATCAACTGAAGAAACGCGCAGCAAATTGGTCACAACACAAACAACTGAAGAAACGCGCAGCAAATTGGTCACAATACAAACAACTGAAGAAACGCGCTGCAAATTGGTCACAACACAATCAACTGAAGAAACGCGCAGCAAATTGGTCACAACACAAACAACTGAAGAAACATGCAGCAAACTGGTCACAACACAAACAACTGAAGAAACGCGCAGCAAATTGGTCACAACACAAACAACTGAAGAAACGCGCAGCAAACTGGTCACAACAAAAACAACTGAAGAAACATGCAGCAAATTGGTCACAACACAAACAACTGAAGAAACATGCAGCAAATTGGTCACAACACAAACAACTGAAGAAACGCGCAGCAAATTGGTCACAACACAAACAACTGAAGAAACATGCAGCAAATTGGTCACAACACAAACAACTGAAGAAACGCGCAGCAAATTGGTCACAACACAAACAACTGAAGAAACACACAGCAAATTGGTCACAACACAAACAACTGAAGAAACATGCAGCAAACTGGTCACAACACAAACAACTGAAGAAACGCGCAGCAAATTGGTCACAACACAAACAACTAAAGAAATGCGCAGCAAACTGGTCACAACAAAAACAACTGAAGAAACAACTGAAGAAACGCACAGCAAATTGGTCACAACACAAACAACTGAAGAAATGCGCAGCAAATTGGTCACAACACAAACAACTGAAGAAATGCGCAGCAAATTGGTCACAACACAAACAACTGAAGAAATAAGCAGCAAATTGGTCACAATACAAACAACTGAAGAAACGTGCAGCAAATTGGTCACAACACAAACAACTGAAGAAACACACAGCAAATTGGTCACAACACAAACAACTGAAGAAACACACAGCAAATTGGTCACAACACAAACAAGTGAAGAAACGTGCAGCAAATTGGTCACAACACAATCAACTGAAGAAACGCGCAGCAAATTGGTCACAACACAATCAACTGAAGAAACGCGCAGCAAATTGGTCACATCACAAACAACTGAAGAAACATGCAGCAAACTGGTCACAACACAAACAACTGAAGAAACGTGCTGCAAACTGGTCACAACACAAACAACTGAAGAAACGTGCTGCAAATTGGTCACAACACAAACAACTGAAGAAACAACTGAAGAAATGCGCAGCAAATTGGTCACAACACAAACAACTGAAGAAACGCGCAGCAAATTGGTCACAACACAAACAACTGAAGAAACGCTCAGCAAACTGGTCACAACACAAACAACTGAAGAAACGCGCTGCAAATTGGTCACAACACAATCAACTGAAGAAACGTGCTGCAAACTGGTCACAACACAAACAACTGAAGAAACGTGCTGCAAATTGGTCACAACACAAACAACTGAAGAAACGTGCTGCAAACTGGTCACAACACAAACAACTGAAGAAACGTGCTGCAAATTGGTCACAACACAAACAACTGAAGAAACAACTGAAGAAACGCACAGCAAATTGGTCACAACACAAACAACTGAAGAAATGCGCAGCAAATTGGTCACAACACAAACAACTGAAGAAACGCGCAGCAAATTGGTCACAACACAAACAACTGAAGAAACGCGCAGCAAACTGGTCACAACAAAAACAACTGAAGAAACAACTGAAGAAACGCGCAGCAAATTGGTCACAACACAAACAACTGAAGAAATGCGCAGCAAATTGGTCACAACACAAACAACTGAAGAAATAAGCAGCAAATTGGTCACAACACAAACAACTGAAGAAACGCACAGCAAATTGGTCACAACACAAATAACTTAAAAATTAAAAAAATTAAAAAATAAAAAATTTGACCACCACCAAGTGACCTAACACATGATGCTATGGGAAAGAAAATAATAATTCCACCAAAACACAATAATTTACTAATAACTATTCAAAAAAGCAATTAAAATGCAATTTCAACAGAGATCCCAAAACCCTCCAAATGTTTTCATGAAATACCTTAATAACTGCAAATCAAACATTGTTTAAACAAAAAATACCACTAAATGGTTATTTTGTAAATTTATGGTTTGCCTTTTACTCTCATCAATTTATTGCACACTACCAAAATCTGAATTAAACTGGACAACTGGTCTGCACCACTGCACCACCAAACTACTTTATAGATGTTTGGGATGTGCACTGGATACCCATTCGATACCCCTCCAAGAAACATAAATAATAGATACATTCTTGACCTCTCATAAACATTATCAAAGAGCATCAGAAGGGCACTGGGAGACATCTTTAAAAAATGGATCAATCGATTTTACAAAGGCACGCACCTTGCACCTAAATCTTTAGAAATGCTGTAAATAATTCAGAAAAAACAGCCATCATTTGTTCTACAAAAACAATAATTTGCTGTAAATTGTAACATGCTGCACATGGAGGACAAAAGTTTCATATACATGTTTCCATCAAGAGCTCAGGCCAAAACTGCTAAATCAATAAAAACAACATTAAAAGGGCGTCAATTATAAAAATAATCTTTTGTGAGCTGTTTGGACAGAACTGTGTGTAGGTAGAGTGTGTTCAGAGTCATATTGGAGTGATAAAAAAGGCATATAAAGACAATAAGACTCTTTTTAAATTTCCGGACGTTAAAATAGGATCCAAATCCCTCCCATTTTGACGCCCACCGCAACATGACATAGGAGTGCGGTTTTCCCGACTACAGAATAGATTGACAGCCACGTATTAACATATCTCTGTAGTAAAGTGTATAATCATATCCACAAGACAAGACTTGCGCAAAGCAACTGGGATTAAAAGATCTGTTCAGCTTTCTGTGATCATCAATCTTCATCAAATGTGATCAAGAATGAGTTTTACAAGTTTAAAACGTTTGTAATAAATTACAGCGATTTTACCGCCTTTACTTTATCATCACAGCCGCATGTCAGTACAATTATAAAAAAAGACGCTTTAACCCCAGTTTGTGGACATTAAGTGAAGTTTATTTATAAACTAATTTCGAGAGGATCACATGCTTATGATTGCTAGCGGCTGGATCCGCATTATCCAATTCTTAATGCACCAATCAGACCACTCCTAAGCTACTACAAATACCCTGGGTTTCGTACTACTGCTATCTTCATTTTGAAGAATCCCCGCTTCCACCCCTACTCCTCCTTCTTCCTAGATGGGTGACATGGTGGCCCGGTGCTTGGCGCTGTTGCCTCGCAGCGGGAATGTCTCTGGTTTCAGGCTTTACCAAACCAGCAGGCGTTTCTGTGTGGGGTTAGTGCTTTCTCCCCGTGCTCGCGTGGGTTTGCCCCAGGTTTCCCGGTTTCCTCCCACTGTCCAAAGACATGGAACATAAGCTAATTGACTAATCCAAATCAGCACTATAGACATGCTCCTAGTAAATAGTTATCTTTTAAGAGAAATCACTTTCTGTTCATTGGTTACTACAGCAGGGGAGTTCTTGAGATCTACCTGAGCTCAAACTCCCCTCAAACTGGAGGGAGCCCCAGGCTCGAGGATCTTACAAGCTTAGGGCTCTCTCCCGGGACAGCATGCCAAACAAGCTTATAATTAATCATCAGCTAAGTGTGAACTCTTGAAATCTGGTTTATTTTGTACATTAACATAGCGGATATCCATTCAACAGTGGATATTAACGTGTATCCTGTAACATTTGCTGTGCAAAAACAGTGCAAAGTTAAACGCATGCGCTGTGTGTGTGTGTGAACTTTGTAACGACATTGTGTGTGACTCATCATTGCAGAAAGGCTTGAATTAACTCCACAACTAATCCATCAAATAATCAGTTTGAATCAGAAAAAAAGTTCTTACTGTAGTATTTCTCACAAACATTACGAGAGATCTGCTTCCTTCATGTCTGTCACTGTGCTGTTTATCTGACGCAGTCGAGGCGGAGATTGAGGCACACTCAAACAGGCACGTGGGAACGGCGGGTGGGAAGAACTAGCATTAAAGGGGCAGGCAACAAAAACAGCTACACTGTGTTCAAAGCATAAAATCCAAAGTTCTGAAAGGTATAATAAATAATCTGATGATGAAGGTGTTTTGAGCTGAAACTTTACCGACACATTCTGGACACACTATAGACTTTTCTTAAATCTTGAAAATGGGGTAAAATAGGTGCCCTTTAACAAAAATATTAATGCAAGCAATTGTGTAAAGTTCTGAAATGCTGTCATTTGTTTAGAAGAAGCAAACTTTGTGGTTATGCAAGTGCTTATTAAAGGAGTGCTTGTTAAGTGGGAGGCACCGGCACTGAAAATCAGTAACCTGTGCTTTCATTAAATAAATAGCATAGCTGCGAGACAAACTTATGAGCATAAAGTCATTATTAAAAAAAAAAAGGAAAAATTCTTTAGAGCTCTATTTGTAGTCATTTACCTACAGCTCTAGTGTTATACAAATGATAGCATGGTGGATAATTAACTTGCGACATGCTTAGGTAAAAATATCTGTGTTATAACAGAGAAAATGGTGTTCAGCTCCAGCTCGGGTTTAAAATAATTACATTCATTACATAAGAGATAGCAGTCGGTCTTTAACAATAATAAACCCAGACTGTATGATCAAGATCTCTTGCATCACACTGAAATGAACAGCTTTATAATTCATAATCATGCTCATTACATGGCTACATATCAAATAAATAAATAAATGGATATACAATATATATTGGGGTTAAGTTCTATATAATCATACTCCTAGAGATTGCAGAGAACATGTTTTCATGCAAGTTGTACAGTGCTAATATTGAATTATTTGTTGTGATTGAATTAAAAAAATCAAAAATAAGTATTAAAAAGCTTTGTTATAATCTAACTCAATTGTGCATGTACTGTGATTTCTTGGATCCTGTTTGCACCAGGTATTGAGATACGTTTTTGTAAATCCAATCACAACTGGATGACACCAAAAGCTGTAAACAGGATGTAAAACATTTTGTGGTTGTCTATTTTTTAACCACATCCCCAAGCATTGCTTTCATAGTGTATGCGGACAAATGTTATCTTAAAGCCACAAAAGCCCATCTAAAGTATGGTTGGTGTCATTTGTTCATGTTTTGTGAAAGTGCCCCATAACGAGGTATAACTGTACACTTTTATTATTTTTTTACTGTATTATTTGTAGATTACGACCAAAACCGTGTCGTCATCTATATTTTTTTTTTTCATGTGCTTGCTTTCCTACTCACTTAGTAACATGGGTTTTTCCATGGGAATTGTCAGATGTAGCATATAAAGGGACTATTTGAACACACATTAAAGGGTTAGCTCACCCCAAAATTTTAATTCTCTTCTTAAATACTCTTGTCATTCCAATCCTTTGTTCATCTTTGCGATACAAATTAAGACATTTAAGATGTAATTGGAGAGCTCCCTCTTCCTCCACAGACAGCAATGGTCATGAGATGTTCAAAGTGCTGACGACCTTTGACGCTCAAAAATGTTCATGAATGTCATCGTGTTGCATGTATTAGGAGGCTTGATGTGCAGCGAGGAGTTTGTCTCTTTAATAAACTATGACAGTTTATGTTGAAAAGTTCTTACATTGAAGGTAAGAATGATTAATAAATCCATATGAAACAGCCCCTATAAAGTGATGTGCATTTTGCACTCACACTACAAGCGTACTACAACGCCAATCTAAACCACGCTTTGGAACACCTCTTCCAACTGGGCCAGGGCCAGCCAACTGAACCGCGCCTGGGCCTGATTCAGAGCACTCACCCTTGTCAAACGAACCGAGAAATGGGGTCAAATGTACCTGGGCATGGTTCGAACTTTCTAGTGTGAGTACACCCCAAGGCTTATTGCCATTAGAGCCAGAAGTGCTGTAATAAATGCGCACCTTGATCTAACACGGAAAAAAACATTGGCAAACAAAGTTGTTTTATGTTTTGGTGCACAAAAGAGTTCTTGGAGGTAGGGCTGCATGATACTGGACAAGTCTGACATTGCAATATTGTTTTTCAGCGATATATATTGAATACTATTTATGTATTCAATATACATTAATAATAAATAGCAAAATCATTCATTTAGATTGAGATGTTCAATAATTATGCATTACATATGCATAAAATATAATAAATTATAAGCATATATAAATGTTATAAGTTTAAAGATATAAAGTATTAAGGTATAAGTTATATAAAAAGAGTTTTATGGTTTTTCAGGGGAGTCTAACAGTGTTCAGGACAAAACCAAAAATCTAATGTAGAATTACATGGTCTTCATTGTATAAATTATTGCAAAAATTATATTTTTATTATAAACTTCTAAATATATTTATAAACGTTAAACTTCTAAAATGATCACACAATCAAAATACGTAAAAACACAAATCTCTTGTGTTCTGAATTGTGTGACTGATCAACTATAACTAAAACTCAACACTCATACCCGTCAACATTGGGATGAGAAAATAAGGGCTTCATTTTTGTTCAGAAGATGAACGAAGATCTCAAGGGATTGAAACGACACAAGGGACAGTATTTACCAACAGACTTTTCCTTTTTTTGGGTGACTAACACTTTAATACCAAGGGGAACTGTTAATATTGACAAAGTGTGAACAGATAACTTAAAATACCAAGTGTGTTTTTAATTTTCAGCATAGAAATGAGTGCTAAAACAGTTGAACATCAGGCAATCTGAAGATGGAAGTCTTTTAGAGAAAGTGAAGACACCTGTTTGAGCTCTGAGTTGGGGGAGGTTGAGAGTCTTTATAATTCCTAGGCGGAATTCATGGCTTTGCAAATTAAAGCTCGGCAGTGAGCCAACTCACACAGGGAAAGTGGAGGCCCTAATTATGAATTATAAAAATGTTTGCTAATTAGTCATTGCATGGCAATTTGTCCACAGCACGCGGAAATCAATTTGGTGCTGTCGCTGAGGGCTTTACCTGGCAGCGCGGCGCAAAAACGCGACTTCAAAGCCAATGTCCGCCATAATGCCAGCAATATTTCTGTAGAAGCTACACAAGCCAAAACTGGAGGAGAGTAAAGAAAATTGGAACAAGATTCCAAATCACATGGGAAAAAAAAGTAATGAGAGTGAAAGGCAGAGACAGGCAGTGAGAATAAGCGTGAGAGTGTTTTGTAAACAAGGATACAAGATAAAGAAAACTGCGCACATACAAAAAAAAGAAGGAGACAGAAATTGAAAATAAAAAACAGAGCAAGCGGGTTTAGTCTAGCATTAGCAGCTGAGTTGTGTTCATCTTCATGTATTCATTTATGCTAAACACAAAGGGCAAGCTGAAGGGTGGTCAAGTCTTTGTTTATTAAAAAGCCATTAGAGATAGAGGAGGCACTGAAGCGCTCATTCATGCACTGCCGGCATTAGGTCCGGCTCAAGGGCACGTTTCTCTTCATGGGCCACGAGATCCATATTATCAGACAGCAGCCGGGCACTTGCTCCATCCTTTTCATATTAATATGCATGCGAGTTGAGAAACTGGCCTGGCTTTGAGGTAGATCTCAAAAAACACAGGATTTGATGAATTGTAAGGATAAAAAGTGACAAAATGTGACAGTGTACTAGGTAAAAAAATAATAGTATATAGGTCAAGGCAAAGACAAAAGGGGTTTTCAAGTATGTAAAAATTGTCCCTGTACATTTTCACCATTATTTACAAATGACACCACTACAATGGCATTCACTTCAACACTAGTTTATACCAAAATAAATTGATTTCCATATTTAGGACAAATTTTGATTGATGATTTAATAATTCTATTGATTGAACAGTGAGTGATCACAGTGAGTACGTTTACAGGGACACCAATAATCCAATTTTAATATGACAATACTTAAGAGTCAACGATGTAAACAGGGATTTTGATTAATTTAATTTGATTAAGGTTGACATAATCTAACTAAACATAAATCGAATTAAGACTTGTGTAGCATGCCAATTTTAGTCGCATTATTAAAGTGCAGTACAGATTAAACACCTTAATCAAACTATTACCATTATGTAGGATTTTCCCTGCATTTTGCGAAAAGATGGTCTATACACAAACGGCTGTTTGACATTATTCTCTGCACCTAAATAGTCAGTGAAGGACTACAGACACCTGCATCGCGAGTTTTTATTTTTTTCGTATGGCGTGTGGTATTAAATTCCATTAAAACAACACCTTCCAGCAGTTCCTCGCATCCAATATCTCGTTTGTCACGGGGGGCATGCATGAAATGGAGGAAACGTGGATAGCATGGTGATGCAATGATGTTAATGGAATTATGTGCTATAACATGTAAAATGGGATCATGTAAAGAACATTCAAAAAGCAACTCATGTAAACACCTTAATCATATTATTGTCTTATCAGATAAAGGCAAACAATTCCATTACTGATGTCCATGTAAACGTGGTCAGTGAAGCCTCAAAATTTAAATTAATTGCCATCTTAAACATTTATTCTGTGCCACCATCCTTTAAAAGGTTTTATTCATTTGTCAAAAACACGTTTTAAATCATTACAAATATTGCAATTTATGATGGTCAATTACTCGTACATACGTTTTAATGTTCTCAGTTGTACATAAATGTAGTTCTGTTAACTGATTAATCGAGACTAAGTGCATATATATATAGTTGGGTTTAGGGACGGGGTTGGCTGCCACGTCTCCTTTTTAAAATCATACATTTTCGTACAACTCAACTCGTATTGAATTTGTAGGAATTAGCCACTAAACTGACAAAATGTAAAATAGTGATATCAGGTTGAGATATTAAAAGCTCTATTTATTAAATATAACAACACAAAACACCGAAATGTTGAAGTAAACAACAGTGGAGGACTTAGCAGTGTCATCTTTACACCTGTAAGCGTACGTTCATGAAGCTCAAAAACGTTCAGAGCTTCTCTGCGTAAGCACTTTGTTTGCTCCAGTTCAGCATCCTCAGCTAATTTAGCATGCTGATCCTAAAACACCGTCTGCCCGTCACGACCTTCCATTGAACTGCCCTAGATCAGTATATATATATATATATATATATATATATATATATATATATATATATATATATATATATATATATATATATTTTTTTTTTTTTTTTTTTTTTTTACAAAAGAAAATTGTATATAAATATTAATATATGAGTAAATATTAAATGTACATGCATATGTACCTTAAATATTTAGATAGATAACAAATATACACCGTATATTATTTAGATAGATGATAAATATACACCGTATATGTACATATAGAATATAAATACAAACTTTTGTTGTATACATGATTAGTCCTTAAACAGAACTACATAAATAAGTATGGTGGGATTAATGATAAAAGTTCAATATTTTACCCAAAAGTTTTTGAAACATTAGTAGATCTTTACCTACAATTAATGTGCTCTCTACATATCAATTATTGACACCAATTATGACCCATACATGTATGTGTCGCACATAAATACTAATATATATAATTTCTTCTTTTTTTTAAGGGTTTTTCACCTTTAAATGGAATAAGACAGTGGAGGTTAAGAAATTATTGGAAGCAGAGAGAAGGGAAGGGTTGGCAAAGGACCTTTAGCTGGGAATCGAACTCAGGTCGCCGTGTCAGTTTGTCAGAGCAGTTAACCACTAGAGTATTGGCACCGACATAATTACTATTTATTAAATATAACAACACAAAACATCGAAATGTTGAAGTAAACAACAGTGGAGGACTTAGCAGTGTCATCTTTACACCTGTAAGCATATGTTCATGAAGCACAAAAACGTTCAGAGCTTCTCTGCGTAAGCAATTTGTTTGCTCCAGTTCAGCATCCTCAGCTAATTTAGCATGCTGATCCTAAAACACCGTCTGCCCGTCACGACCTTCCATTGAACTGCCCTAGATCAGTTCACACACACACTTATAATCTCTGTTAGCACTTTGTCTTCAAAGAGTTGAGATGTCAGATGACAAAAAAACACTCTCTCTGAAATGTGAATGATAGCACCTCTTAGCGCAAAAGCGTTCTTTGAAAAAAGAAGAAAAAAAACAGCTTATCTAACAGAAACACTATTGAACGCTGTCGAGCAATTACCAAACCTCCACAGACAACAAGAAATGGGCCAAGATAATCAGCAAAGAATGAGGTAAACAAGAAGCTTTTCAGTAGTCAGAGCCAGTGATATGAAAACTGCCTTTCATCCTATAATAGAAAAAAAAGGTATTCTTGGCTATTATGCCCTTACAAGGGATGTGCAAAGCTACATATTTTCAGATAGCATGCTGCCTGGCTAGTCGAATGATTGATCTCAAGGAATCCCAGAATAATTAGGCTGGTTTCAAGTTCAGCGGACAGCAACTGAGCATGTTTCTTATTGGGCATTTACATGAGTTGTTCAAAAATAGCCAGACGAGGGCATTGATTCGAGAAGCGATGCATTGTGAGATGTTTACAGCTTGGAGGTACAGTAGGACAGAATAAAACTGCTAACACAATGCTAGTTTAGCAGCTAAAGCTATTATATGCTAATGGTAGCAAATGGTATGGTAGCTAATGGTCACATTTAAGGCATTCTCAATTTAAAATGTATAAATGTTTAACAGGGCAGCACGGCGGCGCAGTGGGTAGTGCTGTTACCTCACAGCAAGAAGGTCACTGGTTCGAGCCTTGGCTGGGTCAGTTGGCATTTCTGTGTGGAGTTTGCATGTTCTCCCTGTGTTCGTGTGGGTTTTCTCCGGGTGCTCCAGTTTCCCCCACAAGTCCAAAGACAAGCACTATCTTAAAATAGACTTTATATTTAAGATGTACTTTGTGTATGAATTGAAATTATGATTTTTGGAGACAATTGATGGCCTCAGTTTACACACAGAATACTAATTTAACCTAAAATTGTAAAAAGTTGTAGGGGCAAAAAGTCACTTAAAATGTCTAGTCAGTTGTCAGACGACTGCATCCCAAACCAAGATCAATAATACTTAATGGAGTCAGGTTTCGCCATTCATATTGTTCCCTAGTAAAATTGATTTTTTTTTACAATAACTGATAAACCTTTTTTGTTAGCATTATTTCAACCTTTTATTGTTTTAAACATGTGTTTAATAGGAGAGTCCAAGCAGGAAAAACTGATTCTGTACAGAAAAGTCCACCAATTAGAGTGCAATGTGTGCAAAAAGATCTTTAGTTCCAACATATACAACCACAAATTACATAATTGATTCCCCCTATGTTTTCAAAATACTTACATATTTATATAGGTTATGTACAGAGGAGAAAATAAGTATTGAACACGTCACCTTTTTTCTAAGAAAACATATTTCTAAAGGTGCTGTTGACTTGAAATTTTCCTCGGATGTTGATAACAACCAAAAAAAATCCAAATATGCAAAGAAAACAATCTAATTCGTTTACAAATTAAGTTATGTTTAATAGAATTAAATGACGCAGTATTGACCACATGAAGAAAGGGAGCTTTAGAAAGGCAGCGAAAGCCCAGACAGCAGCTGAAATCTCTCAATAGGTCTTCAGCAACCCTCTGCCCTTCATTGTAAATGAGTATTAGCTGCTTCAGTCCAACATCTACATTATCAGGATGATGAAGATGAAACCAGGGTGGACATTTTAGTAAGGCAATGATCCAAAACAAAGCCAAGGAATCTCTCGAATGCTTTCAGAGAAAGAAAATCAAGCTGCAGAATGGCCAGGCCAATCACCTGACTTGAATCCAATATAAAATACAAATTACAGTAAAGCTCAAATTTGATTGACGAGATCCACAGAACCATCATGATTTTCACACTGTGTTGAGTCTGTGAACTCATGTGACTTCATTCTCCACAGGAGAGGTGTCTTTAAGCTGCCATCACCAAAAAAAGCCTTTTATGTAAAGTATTAAATACGTTTCAGTAGTTCAGTACTTTCTCTTTGTGTCATTTCATTGTTATTACACAGAATTTTCAGATTTTTTTTTGTTTTGTTTTATTTTTGTGTTTGTATTGTTTAGGTTTTGACCAAAAATCTGGTTCAATTCCATGTCAACAGCTCCTTTAGAAATGAAATACAGCAAACATGACAAACTCAATAGTTATTTTTTCCACTGTATATTGTACAGTAAACTTGCAATATATTGTTTTGAAAGACACAAAAAAATTTAAAATGCTTCATAGGATTATTGCTCTTCACCATTAAAACTGTTAAGTAGACTCTTAACTTTTTTTTTATAGACTTTTAATTTTCAATCAAAGTTCAAAATTGTTGAGATTCTCCTGGTTGTTTTATAGTGTTTTAACAACTTTTTTAAAATTCAAAGGAAAAAAATATTTCCGGAAGCAGTGCTGCTGAAAAAGCGTGTGGGCCAGATATACACTCCGTGATGAATTCAAGATTAAAAATGAATTATTCACAACACTACAGATATGGCGTCCTATGGAATGGAAGCAAACACAGAAATCAAATGTTCTTCGAGCCATTCGTCCGAAAGCACTGGTCTCTTGATTTCGCAGTGGGCGGGCACAGATTCCGCATTACCACATAACGGGTTTTGAGCAGCCTGTATTTAATCCACACTGATCTGATGGGATTAACACATCGAGGTCAGGCTGCTGCTATCAGGACTGGCTCCAAGCTCTTTTTCTTACCGGCCCGGGAAAAAAAAACTGGCCCATCAGAACCTCCCGCTTTCTGCTCCAAGCAGTTCTAGAGACCGCCAAGCCATCTGGCTCGTGCTCCCAAAGCCAGAATCCAGGTTCACACAGAGAGCTGGAGGATTTTATAAGCTCTGAGCCACTGACCTCCAAACCACAAAGATCACACAACCGCAAACCACATCAGACTGTAATTTGTGGAGCGGCAAACCTTCACCAACACTCACACACACACACTCTAAAGCAAAGGTCTGGACCTATGACAGTCACAATGTGGCTCCTTAATCTTCATGGCCAAACATAGAGGACATAAGTGACTGAACTGGAGAACATCATCCAGTATCAAGAAGTACTTGAGAGGTATTGTTTGAGACGAGAGTCCTTTTTTATGCCAATACCGCTTTGGGCTTCACACATTTGTCTCACTCTATCATCCATTATTAATCACCAAAACCTGCAGACTCTTTCTCAAGTACCTTGAGAAAATACAGAGCTGAATGTGTGTTTACTAGTTTTAGCAAATCAGAATGAATTAGGGAAGGATTGTAGGTGAGAAACTGCACGTAAACACCTACATTTAAACTTTTCAAAAATCACAGAACTATTGGAAATCTGCTGGCAACAGCAATGTTGGTTTCCAAAATTCTCTAAATTATTGTCGTTTGTGTTAAACTGTAAAAAGAAATCAATAAAGTTATGAAACATAGTAGTATACTTTTTTTATTTTGTGTGTGAACTATCCCTTATACAGTATATCACATGCAAGCAAGGTCTTACACAACATACAAACAAAAAAGTGCATGCATTTTTTACTGTTGCTCAGATTATTTCAGATCTAATCCAATCCAATCAAAATATTATCTGGACTGAGCTCGGTCAAATCAACTGAGGCATTTAAATGAAGGCTTTTCATTCTGATTGAATGGATCACAAATGAATAGTCATAATTTGGGTGCATATAAACGTAGCTACAGATGTTCTTTGTTTATATAACATTACAGCCCATATAAACGACTACAATATATGTCCTATACCTTCATGTGCAAGAATCTCAAGCAAGTCATAAAGATCTATCAAAATACTTTATTTTAAAGAAACGTTAGCTCAGATACTTAATCACTTAAATATCTCATTACTTCAACTTAAATTAAGTAAGTACTTTTAAATATTAGCTTTTGAAATGGTTCCAATCAATCGGTTTCCTCAAATGGTCTGAGTTTTATATATGTATTATGTTCTCATAATTGATTGGGTTTTACAGTACTCAATTGGTTTGAGTTCTCTTTGTTTATTGAGTTCTCATAACTGATTGGGTTTTACAGTGCTTAATTGGTTTGAGTTCTCTTTGTTTCTTGAGTTCTCATAACTGATTGGGTTTTACAGTGCTCAATTGGTTTGAGTTCTCTTTGTTTATTGAGTTCTCATAACTGATTGGGTTTTACAGTGCTTAATTGGTTTGAGTTCTCTTTGTTTATTGAGTTCTCATAACTGATTGGGTTTTACAGTGCTCAATTGGTTTGAGTTCTCTTTGTTTATTGAGTTCTCATAACTGATTGGGTTTTACAGTGCTAAATTGGTTTGAGTTCTCTTTGTTTATTGAGTTCTCATAATTGATTGGGTTTTACAGTACTCAATTCATTTGAGTTCTCTTTGTTTATTGAGTTCTCATAACTGATTGGGTTTTACAGTACTTAATTGGTTTGAGTTATTTTAATTAATTGGGTTTTTTTGCACTCAAAGGGTTTCGTGTATTCAAATGGATTAATCTCACAGTACTCATTAAGGTTACTTTTTGAACTTAAATTGTTTGACGCAATCAGTTTCCTCGAAATGGTTTGAGTTACCCCAACTTAATGGGTTTTATAGTGCAGCTGACCTATAAGGCCTAAGCCGTCTGTTATATAGACTAAACATAGTTGAATTAGTTCATGATACCATTATGGGAAACTATGGGGGTGTCCGAATACACCCCAAATATTGTTATTCATAATACAGAAGGCAGTCGTCCATTAGCAGATCCTGCCATTTTAAAAATCACAGTAAATCTTCCATGAAAATACATTTGCTCTAATGTTCTAGTCACGCTTGGGCTATACTGTGCGGCCCATATCCATAAAGCCACAGTGTGGAAAATTATCTTGCCTATTTGATTAGACACTGACACCGCTGAAGGAACAGGAAGAGATGGGGAGAGAGAGAGGGGAAAAAAAACTGTGAGAGAGGCTGAAGAAATGAGTTTGGATATATATACACAAAATTAAAAGAAAGACTGACAGCAGTACCGCAGGATTTTTTTGTGCCAGCTTATTGGACTGGGACTCAAAATCTGCTGCAATCTTTAAATAGACAGGACATGGAGGAAGAGAAAAAAAGTGACAGTAGGTGCACACGGCCCAGAATCCTCACTCATCACTCACACACAAACACACACGGGCACATTCCCAGGAGAATACATATTTATAGATACCCATACGTGGGGCCCAAAAGTCTGAGGCTACTAATGCTTCAATTTAGCATTTATCTAATTTAATACATAACGTCAACAAGATGAGTTGAACGAAAAGCTTAAATGAAATTTGGAACAGTTAAAAAAAATACACTAGAAAAGACAGAATGAGAAAATATTGGTAATAATTTCCTTTTTGAGCATTACCTCACTTAATAAAAAAAATATTTTGCTGCTTATTCAAACTACGCATTTAAAATGAGTTGAAACAACACAATTCTTGAGATTTTTTTGGGAACAACTTAATTGTTTTATATTCAAACCACTTAAATTTGTTAAGTTAACTTGTGCAATTAGACTTTGTTCCAAATGTTGGTTTCCAATTTAGATAAACAAACACTTGGACTCCACTCACTTCTGCTTTAATTTCAGATTCATTTGTTTCTTTCCATGTCGTCTGTTTTAATAGTTACATAAATCGTTCTCTCCTCAAGATCTGAAGGCACACTCATGTAGGCCTAATATGATAATTTTCAAATGACTCTTTTTAGCTCACAATTGCGTGCCAATAAAACGTACAATTTCATTTCCTCGAAAAAATAATCACAATAAATGTCTAGCATAATAGGAACATGACAATGTGGTCCGGTACCCCATCGGCACCTTGTCATTTCAAGTTAATTGTGTCTGCTTGATCACTGCGCCAGGCCTCCTAACCAGGCTGCCCCCAACTGGGATTCTATCTTCGTCTATGACGGCTAGAAATGAGAAATCATGGCAAATAGATTACTTAAAGAGACAATTCAACCATAAATGAGAATTCTGTATTAAAGTGGCAATACAACTGTCAGTTCCTGCACATAAAACTACTGGATGGCTTTAAAAGCAGCACAAGAGTCACATTTTTAAAGGCCAGTGGTGACCAGTGGTATAAAGTAACAAATTACAAATACTCAAGCTAATTGAGTAGTTTTGCTCAGAAATTGTAATTTACGAAGTAGTTTTAAAAATGTGTGCTTTTGCTTTCACTTGAGTACATTTTTAGTGCAGTCACTACTTTATTTTTTCTTGTCTATAGGGATTAGAAAAATCAGTCCTGTGAATCCTGTCCAATCAAATTGCACATAGAAAGTAAATTGCATCATACGGAACAACCTCAGGACATGGCGCTTTATAAATACAGCAAACCGTTTGGAAGCATTAAAAGTATCCAAGAAGATGTCCAAAATCTTTACAAGCAATGACCCAGAAACTGTTTTGATGCATGTTACTGATGAGAAGATGACAAACGTTTACTGTATGATGACCGAAATGGCCTTAAACACCCAGCAGGCAAAAGACATCAACATGACGTCAGATTGACGTTTTACCTCAACGTCGTCGAGACATTGTATTTTGTCTGGAAATGAAAATTGGGTTGACATCAAAACCCAATGTCAGGCCCACGCCTATGTCCAACGTTCAACCTAGAATCAACCAAATATCAACATCTAATTATGTTACATCTTGATGTTGTGTGGACGTTACCATTATGACATCTATCAGATGTCAGATTAGGGTTGCTAAACCTGACAATTGAATGTCAGTATTTGATGTCAATATGACGCTGGTTTAAGATGTTGGCTCGACGTTGGATTTTGGTCACTTTCTAATACAACCTAAAATCAACCAAATATCAACGACATTTGACGTCGTTATTGGACATCAAAATAACGCTGTCCTTAGACACTGGCTAGACATTGAATTTTGGTCACCTGACATCACAACCTAAATCTAACCTAATAATAATGTTTTGTGATGTTGTGTGCCTGCTGAGCAATAACTAAATGCACTACAGAATGTTACGTTTACAGACATCCACAAATTACATGTAAATGCATTAGTACTTTTTTCACCACCGGTGGTGATCATCATCCAATTTATGATGTTCGGAGAAATCTGACATTTTTCTGAACATGAAAACATTTGTTTCATTTTGAATGTCATGCTTAAAGGGATAGTTCACCCAAAAATAAAAATTCTGTCATCATTTACTCATCCTTTACTTGTGTCAAACATATGGAGTTTCTTAAAGACAAAAGAAGATGTTTTGAAGAAAGCTGGAAACCACTGACTTCTAAAGTATTTGTTTTTCTTACTATGAAAGTCAATGGTTACAGGTTTAAGCTTTATTCAAACTGAATAAAGACACTCATAAAGGTTTGGAACTACTTGAGGGTGAATAAATAGTGAGTAAATCTTCATTTTTGGGTGAACTGTTCCTTTACATGTAATCTTTACCAGATAAAAAAATTATTTCTGATACCTCCATTAAACTGTAATCGGCAACATGATTAAAAACAGATGCTTGAGCATTGAGATAACTATTTATAGTATATGTATAGTCTGATTACAGCTCCAGTACATTAGCTACTTTGTGTATAGGTTTAAAAATTGCTCTTAAGATTATAAAATATGCATGCTTAGGATTACTTATGTAGCACCATGGTACTGCAAGACATGACATTTGATTCTATTTTATACCCAAGCATGTAGCAAAAAAAAATCTTTGGTCAATGTTAAACTCATACTTCAGTCAAACCTCACCATAGCTCAACTGGAGGCAGACGATGGCCCACATTCAGTGGTCTCTATCTGCTTGTTTGGTGTGGAACAGAGATTGGACGCCAGTGTTCACGCTTACTCAAATAAACCAGAGAAATCGCACCAAAGTTAGTATGATTCTAATCAAACCTGTCAAGTGTGAAAACAGCTTAAGTCATGCCTGAAAAACATTACAAACATTCCCTTATTCCATATTCAATCCATTCAATTTTACAGTATTCCGAAAACAGCAAGAGAAACATAAAGCGAAAAAAAAAAGTACATGTCACACCTTTTTCTCACAAAACCCATTTCTTAAGGTGCTTTTGACGGAGGTGATCTGAAATCCAGGCATACAAAAAACCATGCTTACAAAAAAAGCGAATAAAGAAACTCATAATGGTTTGGAACCACTCAAGGGTGAGTAAATAGGGAGTAAATCTTCATTTTTGGGTAAACTATCCCTTTAAATGTAATCTTAATTTTATTTGCTGATGGGTAAAAAATGTTTCATACGTAAAAAAAAACAGATGGTTGAATATTGAGATAACCATTTATAATATATGTATAGTTAGATTACCGCTCCAGTATGTTGGCTACTGTACTGTATGTGTTTCAAGAATTCACACTTAGCTGATAATCAATAAAGCGTAATTGGCATGCTGTTCCGGGAGAGAGCCCTGAGCTCGTAATATCCTCGAGCCCGGGGCTCCTTCCCGTTAGAAGGGCGAGAGGGGAGTTTGAGCTCAGGTAGGTCTCGAGAACTCCCCTGCTTTCACCGTGTGAGAAGTGTAAACTAAGGTTGTCTTGGGTGATAATTTGGTTTAGTCGATTGGCTATGGCTATGGTGTTTTTGGACAGTGGGAGGAAACCGGGGAACCCGGGGGGGAAACCCACGCGAACACAGGGAGTGGAAGGGTAACTTCAAGACGAAGATAACTGGAGTGAAAAACTCTGGTTATTTATAATGCTTCCGTAATCATCTAATAGAGCAGATTACGGAGCTAATGAGGTGCCAGTCGTGTTGATCATAAGCACGTGATCCTCTCAAAATGAGTTTATAAATAAACCACACTTAAAAAAATTCTCTTACATCCAGTTTTGTGCTCATATTTATGCTTAAGTTAATTTATGTAGCACCACGGTCCTGCAAGACACCATTTTGTTCCATTGTTATGTCCACGCATGTAGTGAACAATTAAATAAAAGCTCAACGTGACTTGAATCTGTCCTATTAATTGTCTCATAACTGTATTCTGTTTCACACTTCCGTCAAACCTCACCATAGCTCAACTGGAAGCAGACCATTGGCCCACATTTTCAGTGGTCTCTATCTGCTTGTTTGGTGTGGAACAGATATTGGATGCCAGTGTTCACACTTACTTAAATAAACCACACTACCAGAGACATCGCACCAAAGTTAGAATGATTCTAATCAAACCTGCCAAGTGTGAACACAGCTTAAGTCATGCCTGAAAAAACATTTACAAACATTCCCTCGTAACATATTTAATCCATTAAATTTTACAGTATTCAGAAAACAGAAAGAGGAACATACAGCATCTTTTTTTAAAAAAGATATTGAACGCTTCACATTTTTTTTCTTAGAAAACACATTTCTAAAGGTGCTTTTGACATGAAATATTCACCAGATGTCAGAAATAACCAGTGAAATCCATGCGTCCAAAAAATTGTTTATAAATTAAGTAAGGTGTAATAAAAAATTAAATGACACAGCGAAAAAAGTATTGAACACATGAAGAAAGGGAGGTGTAAAAGGGCATGAAAAGCCCAGACAGCAGTACTTTCTCCTTGTGTCATTCTATTGTTATTACACATAACAATTTTTCAGATTTTAATGAGTTTTTTGACCCAAAATCTAAGTCGATTTCATGTCAAGAGCTCCTTTAAATATATGTTTGCCAGGAACAAACATGACTGTAAATAGGAGCATAAATTAAAGAAAAATTATAGTGGTATTCACAATAAACTTCATTTATTATAACTTCATTTATTATCAAGCATAGACAAATCTATTTAAACCGAAACAGAAATCAGCAGTGTGTTTCAAATGCACTACACAAATACCTCTCTCATTCTGCACCAATCCAAATGTCTGCATGTTTTGCTAGCTTGACGTTAATTGCATGACATAGTCACTCTGGAATATTAGTCATAGCACATTTCAGATGCACGATTTTCATTTAAACTGTTAAACAGACCCTATAAGGGCCGTTTGTCAGACACTGGGCCCCCTATCTGTTTTTTCTAAGCATTTTGGTCAAAGAGCAGACGCAGACCCTTCATTAAACAGATTACATACTGTCTAGCGCAGCAGGGGCATTGCCTAGTAGGCCACCGGTGGGGGGGTAAAAAACACAACCGCTGGTGGTTGATTGCATGTGCCTATCGCTGTGAGAAACATTCTCACACCTCACGCCCACTCGAAAAAGCAACCCGCCTCTGGTCTCCTTTCACTGCTTTATCTGAAACCCCTGTGCTTCATGCCTGACAGCAACACACACACGCCACTCGCCAGATGGCTTTCTAACTGAAACCTCAATGAGAATGTGGTGATACGCATCTCGTCAAGCAATTAAAATGCCCCAATCGTTCTCAAGTCCGCCAGGTCCCTCTGGGGGGGGGCGGCACAGTGTGAATGCGATTTGGAAAAATGTGACTCCTAATAAGACCAATGTGTAATTAAAAGCTTGTCCTTCGCTGCATTAACGGCCATGAAGAGGAGAGCGAGCAGTGCTTCCAAAGTCTCCGGAGCCGAGAGAGATTTGAATGTAAACAAGCCCGTTAAACATGTCTAACAAGCATGCAGATTGGCACAGCTGTCAGATGGCTTCCTGCCTGTTGGTGGGAATGGCGCTGGCTTCCGTGAACTGTAACTCACTGGACTGACAACAGGTGTTAAACCCTGCGCTGCAGCCGCCCTACATGTTACTAATCCCAGGAATAAGCAGTCAAGAAGCAGTCAAGACTGAAGAGGGTGATGTATGCTTTTCAGAACAGTTTAGAATAAATACTGATTCACTGCCACCCCAAACGTGACAAATAAACGTTGAAATTAACTCTCAAGATCATGACAACAACCTGTAATTACAGCGCATACAAATGATAGCAAATCAACAAAGTGTGATTCACATACAAATGACTCTAAGCAACTGTTCTTTTGTGTGTGTCAGTCAGAAATACTAATTTAAAGGGCACCTATTTTACCCCTTTTTCAAGATTTAAAATAAGTCTTTTGTGTCTCCAGAATGTGTCTATAAAGTTTCAGCTCAAAACACCTTCATCATCAGATTATTTATTACACCTTTCAGAATATTAACATTTTCTGCTCTTAATACAATGTAGCTGTTTTTGTTGCCTGTGACTTTAATGCTAGTTCTCCCCACCTACCATTCCCACGTGCCTGTCAGAGTTTGTCTCAATCTCCGCCTCGGCTGCATCAGATAAACAGCACAGAGACAGACATGAAGGAAGCAGATCTCACGTAATGTTTGAGAGAAATAGTAGGAACTTTTGCAATGATTATTTGATGTATTTGTTGTGTAGTTAATTCAAGCCTTTCTGCAACGATGAGTCACACACAATGTCGTGCACATACACACACAGTGGACACACACAGAGATTGTTTTCAACTTTGCACTGTTTTTGCACAGCAAATGTGACAGGATACACGCTAATATCCACCGCTGTATGGATATCCGTTATGTTAATGTACAAAATAAACCTGATTTAACTTCCAGAAAGCGGAATTGAAGCGTCTTCTTTTATAATTATACTGGCATGTGACTGTGCTGATGAATTACAGTGATTTTACAGTCTTTAACTTACTTTATTAAAAACATGAACTGTTTTAAAACGTTTTAAACTTGTAAAACTCATTCTTGATCACATCTGATGATGATTGATGATCACAGAGAGCTGAAAAGATCTTTTAATCTTAGTCGCTTTACGCATATCCTGTCTTGTGGATATGATTATATGCATTACTGTGGATACATGTTAATACGCGGCTGTCAATGAATTCGGTGGGCGGGGAAACCGCACTCCTACGTCACGTTGCAGTGGGCCTCAAAATGGGGGGGATTTGGATCCTATTTTAACGTCAGGAAATTTAAAAAGAGACTTATTGTCTTTATATCACTCGAACATGACATTCATATGTTCCCTTTAAAATTAACTAGTCTTCCAAAAATGACCAAAAATGACTAATAAATTTAATATTCGTGCCTTTTAAAAAAATCTTTGCAACTTTGATAATGAAAATCTATAAACATATATATTTTTTTTTTTGTTTTTTTTTTGTTTTTTATCTGAAAAGTAAAGGAGGTGGTTAGATACCAAACTTTTTAGTTTGCTTAGTAGTTCATTTACATGACAATATGATTATTTGAAAACAGTGACATCATAATATTGTGTTTTCTGTCAGGATGCATGAGCACTTGACAACCAAAACAATGATGGACCAAAGGACCATTTGCAGGCAGGCAGAAGCATTTCTGTACCAGCCCGACATGCTTAATACAGCATTTTACTGATTTTATTGTGGATCTACGTTAGGGCTACACGATATTGGAAAAAACTGACATAGCGATATTTAGTTTTTCTGCGATTTACATTGCGATATGAATATAATTTCACAAAAGATGAACTACTTGTAAAAAAAAAATCATACATCTGCATAAAATACAATAAAATCTGCACAAAAACAATTTGCAAGCATAGATGAATACAATAGATAATAGATTTTAAAAAAATATTTTGTGTTTTATGGTTTTCTGTGGAGTCTAAGAACATAAATTCAACATTATTCAAATATATTGTAGAAATTTAATGATTGTCAAATTAAATTTCTTGGTTTAAATTTACTTGATATATTAGTCACAGTTCCTTAAAACCAGGGGCGTCCAAATTTTTTCTTATGACACAATGGGGTTTAATGCTGAATTGCTTCTGGCTTCTGAATTGAATTCTTGATCTTAAATCTGTTGAGCAACAATATGTTTATTTGAAAAAAAACATTTAATTTAGATAGCTTTTTGTAGTTTACGAAAGAAAATTAGAAATGACAATCTGTATTAAAGACACCTCCGCCCCCAACCCTCATCAACATTTTCCCTTTCTTCTCAAATGGGTTGGCAGGCCAAACCAAAGGTTACCATGGGCCAACTTTGGCTAGCGAGCCCAAATCTCTGCTTAAAACACACACTGTAAAACCCAAAAGGTTAAGGTAGATCAAACCATTTAAATAAACCAAATGCAAATTACCATTAAGTTCAAAAACTAATCCTAATGAGTACTGTGAACTTAATCCATTTGAGTAAACGAAGCAATTTGAGCACAGTAAAACCCAATAAATGAAGAGAACTCAAACCAACTGAGTACTCTAAAACCCAATAAGTTAAGGCAACTCAAACCACTTGAGAATTGCTACAAACCATTTGAGGTAAAAAACACGAATCTATATGAGTACTGTGTACTTACTCCATTTAAGCTGAAGTGATGAGGTATTTAATAAACTCATAACCTTCAACACCGAGTTCAAAACTCTTTTCAAATAAGTAGAATTAACTTTCAGTCAATTTTGAGTTACCTACACTAATTTCATTTGATAAAGTTGACAGTTGGGTATTACAGTGCATCCAAATAAAAATGTTTCACTCAAATAGGGTTCAAATTTGCGATGACTTCAAAAATCAGATTCTGAAACGTGGTTCCTGGTCATTATAATCACAACTCAACATTACAGATCTTGCAATGTGACTATGGCAGATTTGCACATTGCAATATCAATGCTAAAACAATATATTATGCAGCCTTAATCCACGTTTACTGGAATCATTAAATCATTTGTCTATGTATTATAGTCTGTATCAAAGACCAAACGGCCTCTATGTGAGCATAAAAATGTGATAGTTCTAAATAATATTAATATTCAATCTGAAGACACATCATGAAGCCCAATAAAACCATAGCAAGGCAAACAGCCAGGCAATCCTTCACAGCTCAAAATCTCCACAAGAGATTTCACGGGTCATAAACAGCTCCCCTTTTCTCAGCCTCCAACGTGACCACTGCCACATCTCAATTGTCTCATTTTGCATTTTTAGTTAAACATTTGGCCTTACAATTTTTAATCAGTCACAAAAAACTTGATCCCTCACAGCATCCGAAGTTTGTCCTTTAAAATCACTGTTATTTATGTAAAAAGAGTGCTCAGATCTTTGCAGAATATCAAATCCGACTCATTTATGCACAGTATTTCCTGAGTAATTAGCGGAATAATCCAAATATTAAAAATGAGAAATGACAAAACTCCAATCACCTCTTGCCACCGCTGACCCTGTGCTAATTTCACAGGCAAAACGAACATGTACATGTGCGTGATGAATTAGAGGAGAACCGCACTAGTGTGGTCTGTCTGCTTTTATCACGGGAGAGATTAATCAAAGAGAGGAATGTGCATTCATATCAGTGCTGCATTCCTAAGGTCGCCAAAAGCAACAAGAGTAATGGCATCGCTGTGATACGAGGGATGTTTTACACTTGAGGCTATGCTGCAGCTAGACTGTAGTCTTTTAGGTAGGAGTCAGGCTGGTGATTATTTGCTAAATCTGATCTGATGTATTTGACTTTGCAGAGCTTAGATAATTTAATCCACAAAATCCTATTAAAAACTAAAACAGACTAGATGCACGGAGACAGATTGCACATCACTGCAAAGGTAATACACTGTGCAAACAGTAACCGACTCCAATAGCTTTTAAACAGACTGGAATGGATTTGTGACACTGTTATTTCTAAGTGAGGAAAGGCAATGAAGACAGATTGATAGTTCTTATCCAGAATACAGCAAAATGTGGTGTGTTTTTCCTGAAACGTCTGCTAGTCAGTGTGTAGTGTCCTGATGTGGTGAGTTCTGTAACCACTATCCTGGCAGCCAGGACTCACTAGTGTTTACGAGGGCTGTTTTACAACACAGTAATTTTCCACCTCCATCACTGGAGAAAACACAAACAGAAATCGAAAATGACACAAATATTGACACAGTAAGTCCTACCTTCCACCTAAGCAACAAGACTTTAACATGGTTAACATAGTTTTGTCCAAAATATTTCATTTACTTTATTAAAAACTGTGGTAACCATTTATAAGCCAACTTAAATTTTCACTGATTCCACTTTTAATTTTCACATATAATTAAATAACATATACTATGTTTACCATGTTAATATCAGAAAGACTTGCAACCAAATTCACAAGACCACAAATATGCGATAAAACTCAGAAAACTATCGGGTTTTTCACACTTTAAATGTTGTCATTGTTAACCCAGGTAAAGGTAATCTTGGCTTGTTTGAATATCTCATACTCTTCACATATTTTCCTGAGCGGTCAGGTTTCCGATAACTGACACTGTATATTTGTAAACTTTAGGTTAGCTTACTTAGTTGCACAGCTATGATGCTAATAACACTGGTTTGGGGGAATAAAATGACATGCTTGAATTAAAAATATGAACACTGGTCAACTGGTGGAAAATCACCATCTTCTGAGTGATTGTATTAACCTGCTGAAGCATACTTGTTACTCGGTTAACTGTTCAGAATTTTAGCAAAAACAACACGTCAAAGTTTACTTGACGTACGTCAGTGCGTGAATATGAGGGATGCAGTAGCCAAGTTTGTGATTGGTTGTCTGTTGTAGAACAACTCTTTGTTTACGTTCCAGTTTCGCAGGATTTGATAATCCAGAATTAAACTCAGCATACAGTTCTATCCAAGAGTGAAAACCTTATTAACCTTTACCTGGGCTTTAAAAAGAAGATCAGCCTTTAAGTGTAATGTGAAAAGAGTGTAATGCGCAAAGCTAACTGAATTGCAGATGAAAACAAGTGCAATCTTCTTGACTCTCTAAAGTTCAGGCTGTGTCTCAAACCCCACTGAGACATTATTTTGCGACAGCACAAGCCTGTATCCCAAAACAACTAACTGGATTTTGAGACACAGCCAGCAGTTCGCATGAAAGAAATTTCCCCAAGCATCACCTTTGGTTTTTCATCCTGCTCTCCTTTTTGTTCAAAACCCCCGGTACGCAGTTGGTCAGTTCGGTCCAGTCCGCGTGTAAGCCACAACTCCAACCGGTGGAGAACCGCGAGAAGAGCCATGTCTCTTTCCTATTGGGTCGGTAACAGGTACACTTCTTCTGTCCCGGTCTACAGTCGCACGGAACCTCCAGCCTGACGTTCTGGACCAGGTGCCTCCCGAACGTGGTCCCGCCGGTCTTCTGGATGTGGAGGAACACGATCACATCATCCCCCTTGATTTCAAAATCCACGGTCCGCTCCAGATCCCTGATGGGGAAATAGTATTTCTTGACGTAATGGGGATCAGGAGTCGGGAAGAGATCCGCATCGTCTTCCAGCATGTAGCCGTGCGGAGAGCCGAAGTTCATCATCCCCGGAGCCACGTACTGATACAAAATCAGCATGAACAGAACCGAGCCGACAACGATGAACAGAAATTTACTGCTCCTCTCAACCATGTTCCTTCCAGTGAGGAGGTTCATGTGTTACCATTTCCCGGTTGACAGTTTTTTTAGGGTGTCTCCATATAAACACTCGTCTGTCAGAGCATCGCGCGCTGAAAGTGAGTCGTCAGACGCATTGGGTCAGGTTGGACTCATTGCATCAGAAGTGTTGCGGTAACGTATAGGATCCAGCACGGCGCGGTCTCCCTCCTTCCACCACTGTATGACACGGTGTGTTTAAAGTCCTCGACACATCGCTGTGAAGCTCCTCCAGCAGCGTGCACAGCGACACCCACTTTCCCAACACGCGCGCGCTCCGCTCTCTCAAACACAAACGAGCGCTATTTTTTTGTTTCTAGGGAACGCCCGCGATGCTTTTTGCGTTATGATGTTTCTCTAAACTCAGCGGTGTTTCATCACAAGAAGCAAAACAAAGCAGCCAGTGTTCTAATAAAAGAAAATACTTAAACATACATACAAATGAATAGACAGTATATAAAAAAATAATGAAAGGTATAAAAAAATAAATAATAATAATTATTATTATTATAAATGTAAATAATTATTATTATAAATGTTCAATGGCAACAACTGCAATACACATAGCACTTTTTAAGTTCAAATATTAATACAATTTTAGAAATTAATTTAGAAATTTTATGCTTTTCTATGATTTGATGTCGAGCAAGAGCCACTGATAATACATAGAATATATCTTGCTATTTTAAAAACATTATTTAATAACTATTTTATTCAAATCATGTAAAAACAAATAAAGTTTTTTGTTTTAAAAACCAAAAAATTGCTTTTGACTAACATTTCAAATATATTGCTGATAGTGAATAAACAAGCAAAGTAAATAAAAAGCAAAAATAAAACAAAAATACAAAGCAAAAGTGCAACGATCATACAAAAGATAAAGTCAATAATATGCTTTAAATAATAATGCATTGTTTTCAGCTATTGTCTATTGTTGTGTAGTCACTCAAACTATTTCATAGTGCTGGCTGAACATTAAATTGTGTCACAGATAAAACTGTCATAATTTGCAATTTCTAAA
The DNA here is from genome assembly GCF_903798145.1 of Danio aesculapii. Taxonomy (NCBI): domain Eukaryota; kingdom Metazoa; phylum Chordata; class Actinopteri; order Cypriniformes; family Danionidae; genus Danio; species Danio aesculapii. The sequence continues at coordinate 40,876,476 of NC_079436.1, forward strand.
AGATAAACCTGGTAAAGTGCAGTTTGTGATTGATCAGCAAAAAGTGTGAAACAAAGAACTTTTATGTGCACGTTCACCTCAGATAAGATAAAGGCCGTAATTAATTTGCAAAAGAAAAGTTGGAGTACAGAATGAGAGACCACTCTCTAACTTGAAGGCACACTGAAACATAAAATCAACACAGTGAAGCGTTTAGCTAGAACTCAGACAGGACTCCTTCACTACAGCTAGTAGGCAGTGTTGAGAGCAGTGGTGAATTGTATATAGAGACCTGTTTTATTTTTTGCCTTTGACTTTCAGCTGTGATTGATTGATTGATTGATTGATTGATTGATTGATTGATTGATTGATTGATTGATTGATTGATTGATTGATTGATTGATTGATTTGGGGAATTTCTTAATTCTTAGTGTAGGGATATTCTCCTAGGTTTTTATGACAGGATTTTTCATTTTTTTTCTAAAGAAAGTTCTCTGGTAAACATAACTCATTGATACTTAAAAATAACTTTTGAGATAACCTTGATACTGCAGAGTAAAATGCACATGCTTGCACCCCAAAAATCCTTATCTTACTATTTTGTTCTTAAATTATACCCCTTACATCAGTGGTTCCCAACCTTTTTTAGCTGAGACCCCCTTTTTCCCTGGTAAATATTGTAAGGCCCCCCTCAACATTTAATGACATAATTGCTCATATAAGTTTGCAGTAAGGATGACAAAAAATGTTGTTTATAAACAGATGGTATGTTTATTACTATATCTAGATGTGTTTATACACAAATAATAGCCTATAAAATAAAATATAAAAGCAAAACATCAGTGGGCCACTTGTAACTGAAAAACAAGCCTTTGGCCTTTAAATTGGCTGTGTTTTAGTTGCCAATTATTTAAAAGTTTCTTGTCAGTAGCTGTGACGTCCTTCATTTTATTTTGGGTGTGTGTCAATTCTTTTGCCTTGCACTCAGAAAATGCTCTGTGCTTAGCACGGTATTGTGGATGAGCCGTCTGCAAATGTCTTATTAATTTGGACAACCTCATGCATTCGTTAGCAAAAACTTTGGGGCAGATAATGCACTGTGGCTGGTTCAGGGACTCTTTGCTTTGAGAAAGTGCATAAACCATAGTTCAGGTAACTATCTTGGTATTTCCTGCATTTCGTGTTTCCAATATTGCTAGCGCTTTGACCCAAATTATTTGGAGCTTCCTCACCTGGGTGCAGAACGCTTGAGCCATAAGTATTATCTGCTGAAGGTGAATCAGTGAGACTCTGTCTTTCTTCTTTTTTTGTGGAGGACAAATCACAGATTTGTCCATTTTTTGGTCAGCCAGGGGATAAAATGAATTATGAACATGATCGTTCTCCTAATTGTCCACTGTTAAAATTTTTTTTAAATATGACGCAACCCCCCACAGAGCTCACTGAGGCCCCCTTGTGGGCTGGGACCCCCCAGTTGGAAACCGCTGCCTTACATAACCCCTTCAAAATTCACATATTCTTGATATTGGGTTAATTTACATCGTTGTATCAATGTCAACTGTTTTCTCCGATATTATAAATCATTTCTTAATCATATTTGGCTCTTCCACAAAATTAAGGTGAAAGAAAAAGATAATAATCCAAAATAAAAGTTTGATTTGACATAATATATGTGTGTGTTTTATTTATACATTTATTATGTATATGCGATTAACACACTTACATAGAAACAAAACTATATAAAATAATTTTGTTACACAGATATTAAAATTTAGATATAATTTGTATCACATACAAATATGTTTTATATAGGTAAATATAAATATTTTCTTAGATATAAATGCCTGTATGTATTTAAATTATGTAATAACTGCACCATTTCCCAGTGATGGGTTGCAGCTGGAAGGGCATCCGCTGCATAAAACATATGCTGGATAAGTTGGTGGTTCATTCCGCTGTGGCGTCCCCTGATTAATAAAGGGACTAAGCCAAAAAGAAAATGTAAGAATGAACGAATAACTGTACTAATAATTTTTGCCCAGCAATACATAAAACGATAAAACTCAATATTACTGGTATACATCACTTAGCTAATGTACCAACATTATTAATTTAGCTTATATCTCATCTCTTTTCTAAGAGAAAGCCCTGATCTTACAAATTACCGTACAAATTACCTCCAACAAATGATGTTTGCAACTTGTTCGCTTAAATACTGCAAGCCAAATTAACATATTTCTATTTACAACAGCAGCCGCCTGAAGAAAGCCTGTCATTTGATATCATGATTATTGCGCCTGGGGATCCGCTGCATAATGAAGCTATGGAAATGTCGTGTTGCGGCTGATCATTTGTCGTTGAGTAGCTTTACTAAAATGAATTGTAAAATGTGACCTGCACTGGTTATATTCTGTTACAGCTCCTTGTTACCTGGGCTCTGTCATGCTTTGAGTTTTCATTTACCTTTTTTTTCTTAGTCCATTAACTTATATGCTACACTGTAAAAATAAAATGCTGTTTTCCACACAATTCCTTAATGTTGTCCCAGCACAAATTAAGGTAACTTAATTATGGTGGCTTGAGAAAGCCAGCATACCGTTACACTACATAAACTTAATATTCTTCTTCTACTACTTCTTCTTCTGAGACTAATTTTTATATGCATCTCCTCCTAGACCGTTCATACTACAACCACCAAACTAACACCAAACCTCCAAACTGGTCTGACTCGGGTTGCTATATCTTTTCTAACTGATCCAACTTTTCGAATACTGACCTGGAAAATTCAGAAAAGTCCCATTGACTTAACATTGGACCAAACTTTGTGACCTCATAACTTTGTGCCAAACTGTCATACAGGCTTAAGTTTGGGCTCATTCAACTCAGACAAGGACTATAGAATACACAAGACATGTCACTCGTATACTTTTGAATGGGGAAAAGTGTAACTGTCAATATGGCGAATGAAGCCCCGCCTTCTAGTACAGGAGCCAATCAGCGATCGTTATATGGTGAATAAAGCCCGCCTTCTAGTACAGGAGCCATTCAGCGATCGATATAGAATCACAATTCTCCAGGGTGGGTCTCAGACCAGACAAGAGTTTCTGCTGATTTTGTGTGATACGAACATTTAGAAATGAAACTAAAGACTGGTTATTCGTAAAACGAAATTAAATCCTGAGCTTGGCAAGTAATTTTGGAGAGTTTGATGTTTCCCCATTCAAATAGAATGCCTGAGCATACTGCCCGAGGGATGTTTCAAAGATAGCCGCCGAGTAAAATGACTTGCCTAAAAGAGCTTAGAATGACCAAGAGGTGACAATCAATAGAACATTCTATTGCAACTGCCTATCAACCACTCAAGACACCTTAGCAACTGCCTAGCAACACCTTAGCAACCACCTAGCAATGCCTTAGCAGCCACTCAGAACACTCTAGAAACCACCTAGCAACACCTTTGCAACTGTTTAGCAACACCTTAGCACCCACTTAGCAACACCTTAGCAACCACTCTGAACACCCTACCAACACCTTAGCAACCACCTAGCAACACCTTAGCAACCATCTAGTAACACCTTAGCAACCACCCTGCAACCTTTTAGCAACACCTTACCAACCACCTAGCAACACCTTAGTAGGTCATTTTAAATAAGTAGTTTGAACAAACAGCTACAGTAAAATCTTTTTTTTTTTTTTTGATTGTCGTGCCAACAGGAGTTGGTAACTGTCTTAAAATGCAGAATACAAGGATATTTAGAGTTTGACACAGCAATGAGACTGCAATAATTTGAGCCAGTCACTATTTTAACAGACAAAAAAGTAATGTTTCTTCTATTTCCAGCATGATATAAATTATATATGCGGTCCTATGAGGCCAAACCCCCAAGTGAGAACTGTACTGCAGGGTGATCAAAATAGACTGACTTCACTTTTCAGGACAGGTGAGGCAGACTTAGAGATTTTCTAAAGAATCACTGTGGAATTGAATGTAGACTGTGCAAGTTGTTAATGTAGACTGTAAAAATATCTGTTAATTAACAAGTGTTTTCTGTTTATTTATGGTTGGGAATTAGGGATCTCCAGATCCGATCACACTACCTCCCGATCAGGACTCGAATATTTATAAATAAATAAATATATATATATATATATATATATATATATATATATATATATATATATATATATTCTGATTATTTTTTAACATATCTATAGTTGTGCAGTGGCACACTGATACCTCTTTATTGACTTCACACAGAAACAGCAACGCGTGCGGCATGACATCACTTTGTTGCAGAGACGCTATTGGTTAAATTCCAGCAAAGTAGAAAATGGAAGCAGCTTGAAGCGGAAAGCGCGAATATGTCTGCGGTCTAGAGGTATTATAATGTTGATGATGACAACATTGCCATAGCAAACTGTGAGATATGTAAACTTGGGATTGGCTGCCGGGTATTTTAAGTTGAGGTGCTATTTGTTTTATATTAGATTTGTTTTATATTTACTGTTGCACTAAAGTCCAGAAGTGAATAATTAATGTTATTTATTACTTGATTGTTCAAGCTACCCCACAGAAGTGCTCTGTTTGTTAACAGAGTTGTTGAATGTTAAATTAGGTGAATTAAATAAAACATAAGGAACATCCTGGATCTGTTTCTTTGCTCTTTTTTTATTCTTTTTATGTATTATAGAAGTATTTGATCAGGTTTCGGTATTGGTAGATACTCAAAATCAAACGACTAAGACTCGGACTTGAGGGCAAAAACACTTGATCTGGACATCCCTATTGAGTATTGCATTACGGGACCTTGATGTCAAAAATTTAACTTTACAGTTTGACATTTTAGTAGCTTGAAAAAATATAATGTATAAGAAATAATAAGAGAAATAAGTCTGTAAAATAACAGAAAATGTACTGGCAGTTTATTACATGGTGTACCTAGCCTGATCTCACGAGAAAACGTAAGTATTTTACGTTTTGTCAGTTTAGTGGCTAATTTGTACGAATTTTTCGAGTTCACTTGTATGAAAATGTACGATTTTGAAAAGGAGGCGTGGCACCCAACCCCACCCCTAATCCCAACCATCATTGGGTGATTAGAAAATCTCACTATATTGTACAAATTAGAGCGTACGAATTAATACGAATTAGCCACTAAATCAAAAAGTTACGAATTGCGGTGAGATTGTGTTGGGTGTACCATAACGATTAACACCAACCTAGACAATATATCACTATTAAAAATGTTAATAAAAGTCACTTTTTTAAAATTTCACAGTTACAAGTTGTTGGTAGAAAGATCCAGGTCCCATAATGCATTTCAAAAGCATAAAGAAACGGGGGGCGGAATAAAAATTAAAACATGAATCACAAAATAAGGAAAACTGCTCATTTACGGATATTTACTTTTCTACGGTGTGTTTCTATTTGTTTATTTAATGCCGGTGCATTTGCCTGAGTTTCCCAGATATTACATTTATTAAAGAAGAGTATCAAAATCATGCAGTGGGCTTTACAGTACTAAGGTTTACTGTATTCAGTTTATTTGTGCCAATATATTACACCTTCAGTACTTGTGAAACAAAAAAGAAATGTCAAGGTAAAATGAACATTACCTTGTTCATTATGACTATAAAAGTTGACAACAACTTTTGTTTCATTCATTCATTCATTCATTTTCAGCTTAGTTCCACAGCGGATTATACCACCAACTTATCCAGCATAATATTGCTTTTTATCTATAAAGCTTTTAATAATCTTGCTCCTGTTAATCTAACCAACAGTCGCTACAATCCAACTCGCTCTTTAAGATCTCAAAACTCAGGGCTTCTGGTAGTACCTAGAATAGCAAAGTCGAGCAAAGGACGTCGAGCCTTCTCATTTATGGCTCCTAAACTCTGGAATAGCCTTCCTGATAATGTCCGAGGCTCAGACACACTCTTGCAGTTCAAAACTAGATTAAAGGCCTATCTGTTTAGTAAAGCATACACTAAGTGCATCACTTAGCTAAATGATACATGAATGTGATCCACACAGGTTTCTTCATCTCGTTTATATACACTATGAACAGCAGCTACGCTAATTATTCTCTTTATTCTCTATTTCCACCTGGGGATACTCATACCGTGACCCTCAGACCACGCAGCGCCACTGATTCGATCCATGACCAGCGATGAGATGATCCCAAGGTTTCCATATCCTGGACCAGGCCGTTTCCTGAGCAGCTACTGTGGTGGTCATGGAGGATTTGAGAGCATGAGACTGATTCCTGTGATGCTCCAGGGACAGACGAGTCTCCGCTGAGGTCCAGCTTCCAGCCTTCGGCACTGCAGCTCTGCACAAGACGTTTGGCCAGTGGAGAAATGGTTGTGCTCATCTGAGCCTGGTTCTCTCTAGGTTTTTTTCTTCACTTTCACCAATTGGTGAAGTTTTTTCCTCGCCGCTGTCGCCACTGGCTTGCATGGTTCGGGATCTGTAGAGCTGCGCATCGATAGATTTGCTCTTTAGTGTTTGAACCCTCAGTAGTGAGTATTAAACCACACTGAACTGAGCTAAACTGAACTAAACTTAAACTTTGAAAAGTGAACTACACTATTTCAATTTACTATGATCTTTTATGTGAAGCTGCTTTGACACAATCTACATTGAAAAAGCGCTATAGAAATAAAGGTGAATTGAATTGAATGTTTTACACAGAGGATGCCCTTTCAGCTGTAACCCATCACTGGGAAACACCCATACACTCTCATTCACACCCATAAGCATGTCACACACCGGAAGCAACGCTCGGCGCCATGACACGGCGCGCACATGACAGTTAAAAGTATCACACACCAGACGCGGACATTCGCATGATATTTAACTTGAAACTAATCAGATGGCGCTCTGTGGCGCGGCAGAAAAATGAACAGTGTCCTGAGTCGTGACTGGACAGCCACCGACTTTCAGCGCAGGTGTGTGTACCCTGATAGAAACCTATGTTTAGAATTCTGAAATGTATGGCGCTGTGTGCACTACGTGGCGCACCGCCGAGCTGCGCTTCTGGTGTGCAATCTGCTATACACTACGGACAATTTAGCTTACCCAATTCACCTAGCGCATGTCTTTGGACTGTGGGGGAAACCAGATCACCCAGAGGAAACCCACGAGAACATGGGGAAAACATGCAAACTCCACACAGAAATGCCAACTGACCCAGCTGAGGCCCAGCAACCTTCCACTGTGCCACCGTCAAGTTTTGTTTCATTTCACACCAATGATTTACAGAGACAATTTATCGACAAATAAACAATTATTTTCATGCTGTTCTTTGCACAACACCAAATAAATTCCATAAAACACCTTAAGTTTGTCTATGACTTTGTATGTAATTAAATATATGTTTGTCTTTATCGCCAAATGGATAACCTTTCTATTGTGGTCAGTTCGCTCAGTAGCTATGTTAAATTGTGAAAGAAGGAGGAGTATCTGTAACACAGTACAACAAAACATATTTGAGATTCGCACACAGTAAATGTAGCCTGAGGCATGTTTTTCCACTGAGTCTGGGCTGAGAATTTTCTACTCCCTTCAGCAGGTTATTGGATTGCGGTCATACAATAATTTTCCCTGTTTTGTAAATGTGGTCCTACAGTATGTGTCCTTAATCTGCTGAAAAACATCAAACATCTTTGATATCCTTTGACTCAATGGAGTGAGTCTGGGGTTGTATGGAGTCAAATAAACACAGTGAGTACCAAAGTACTGTACACTAAAAACAAAAATACATACAAACATGTACAATACATACAATTTACGTAAAAGCTAAAGAAAATATGTGTGTTTTGAATGACCTCTGTGTTGTGAATGAGCACTGTGGCCTCAAAGCAAGAAGGCAGCTGGTTCGAGTCCTGGCTGGGCCAGTTGGCATTTCTCTTTGCATGTTCTTCCCATGTTTGCATGGGTTTCCTCCGGGTCCTCTGACTTCCCCCACAATCCAAAGACATGCTTTATGAGTGGGTTGGATGAATTAAATTGTTAGTAGTGTATTTGAGTTTGTTTGTGTGTGTGTGTGTGTGTGTGTGTGTGTGTGTGTGTGTGTGTGTGTGTGTGTGTGTGTGTGAGAATGCGAGATTGTATGGGTGTTTCCCAGAACTGGGTTGTGGCTAGAAGGGCATTCACTGTGTAAAACATAAGCTAGAATATTGTCGGTTCATTCCGCTGTGGTGACCCCTGATAAATTAGGAACTAGGTCAAAGGAAAATGAATGAATGAATGCATGAATGAATGAATGAATGAATGAATGAATGAATGAATGAATGAATGAATGACCTCTAAAATGTCTCTAAAGTACGAGATGTTCTTTAAGACAATGGAATTTGGTCCAAAATCTAGGAGCTGCCATGGAAAAACTCTGCATGAACTGTCCACAAGAAACTGATCCTTAGAGTGAAGAGATCTCAAGGGTTGATATAGACTACAGTAGTTAGGTCAGAAATATACAGTTGAAGTCAGAATTATTAGCTCCCCTTTGAAATTTTTTCTTTTTTAAAGATTTCCCAAATGATGTTTAACAGAGCAAGGAAATTTTCACAGTATGTCTGATAATATTTTTTCTTCTGGAGAAAAAAGTCTTATATGTTTTATTTCAGCTAGAAATAAAGCAGTTTTGAAACTTTTAAAACCATTTTAAAGTCAAAATTATTAGCCCCTTTAAGCAATATATTTTTTCTATAGTCCACAGAACAAACCATTAATATATAATGCCTTGCCTAATACCCTTACCAGCCTAGTTAACCTAATTAAGCTAGTTAAGCCTTTAAATGTCACATTAAACTGTATAGAAGTGTCCTGAAAAATATCTAGTAAAATATTATGTACTGTCACCATGTCAAAGATAAAGCAAATCAGTTATTAGAAATGAGTTATTAAAACTATGTTTAGAAATGTGTTGAATGAATCTTCTCTCCGTTAAACAGTTTCCAGTTAAACAGTCTCCGTTAAAAATAAACAGGGGGCTAATAATTCTGACTTCAATTGTATAAACGCTATGCAATATATTCAAAATCTGTTGACTGGTTTTGACTTTGACTAGCGATTCACTCAAACATGAATGAAAGTGTCAAAATGAAAATGTACTTGTCAATTACTCACATTCAATTGGTTGAAAATATATTCGGAAAAATGTTGCCATTGACATCCATAGTATGGATGCACGCACACACGCACGCACGCACGCACGCACGCACGCACACACACACGCACGCGCACACACACACACACACACACACACACACACACACACACACACACACACACACACACACACACACACACACACACACACAAGATCAAGGACTTCTGCTTTTAAATTTTTTCACTTGCTTCAGAATATTCTTCAGAATGTCTTCATTTGTGTTCAACAGAAGAAAGAAACTCAAACAGGTTTGGAACAAGTGGAGGGAAAGCAAATTACATAATATTCAGATTTTGAGTGAACTATGCCTTTAAATCTGTAGTTCTGGACTAGTACAAGCTGCAAAATGGACTAGATTTTATGGTGAACTTTTATGTTTGCCTTTATAGTTACATTAATAAACATCATAACGTATTTATTTCTATATTTTTGTATGATGTTTAGTTTCTTTTGGATTTCATTTCCCCCAACTGGATTTGTTGTTATGTTAATTAAAATGTCTAAATACAAAGCACTTGGGTGTTTGTTATATCTAGAAATGTTTATGTAGAGTTACAGTACTGTGGTGTTATAATTTGCTTACATTAACTAAACTGCTGTGTTTAATGGGGTGTGACACTTTAGTATGAAATTCTAACTTTAAAAAAAGCTGTATTAAAGTAAGCCAAAAAGAACCTAATGCTTGTTTGCATGTTCTCCCCGTGTTTGTGTGGGTTTCCTCCGGGTGCTCCGGTTTCCCCCACAGTCCAAAGACTTGCGCTAGGTGAATTGGGTAAGCTAAATTGTCCGTAGTGTATGTGTGTGAATGAGAGTGTATGGGTCTTTCCGAGCGATGAAAGCTGGATGGTTACGGCTGGAAGGGCATCCGCTGCGAAAAACATATGTTGGATAAGTTGGCGGTTTATTCTGCTGTGGCGACCCCAGATTAAAAAGGGACTAAGCCGAAAGAAAAAGAATGAATGAATAAATGAAAAAAATATTGTCTTCTTAATTTCACAGAAGAAATAATGTCATTTAGGTTTGGAACAACATAAGGTGGAGTAAATAACGTCAGATTCATTTTCAGTTTTGGATGAAGCACCACTTTAAATCTCAAATGGAATATGTGTTATCAAAATGAAAAATTTCCTTTACTTTCCAAAAAGAAGCTCAACATATTATATTATAAGTTGTCCACCAGCTGCAAGATGTAATATTGATTGGATTTTGTATTTCCACATTTTCTTTTCTGATATGAATTTTTTCTTTTTGCAATTTGTGCAAGGTTAAAAAAAAACTCTCTTTAATACACACAGGACATGTGGCTGCTTTTGATTATGACCAGAGAGCAGAAATGGCCTGGCTTATTAGATGACCTCTGATCCCTGGCATCCCTGTGCCCATCTACCTAAACACACTGGAATGTTGTTATTGTTTTAGTTTCCAAAGTAGAGGTCATGATTGAGGATTTAGGTAACATCAAACTCATTCCAGCTCATTGGAGAAAATAATAATAAAAAGTCAAGTCAACACTCAAAACTAGTTTAAATCAAGAAATGTTTTCACTACTAAAATACACAAAAATAATTACATATACAGAAAAATAGAGACTAGAAAATATCTATGTAATATTATGAACATTGAACATTTAGACTGTGATTATAATTTTTACATTTTAACTCTAAACCTACATGCACTCTAAAATTAAAAACAGAAATTATTTTAATCGATGGTATGCCCATATTAAAAACAACAACAACAACAACAACAACAACAACAACAGCTTTTTGAACTACTGTAAAACTAAAACAAAACATTCTATTTATATTTCTATTCATTTAAGTTTTTTTTTTTTTTGTATGTTTTTAAGGGTATACCAACAGTAAAAAGTGGCGAATTTTTTTGTGTTTTAAAAGTATACCTGAAGCAAGAAAAAAAAGATTCTGTGTTTTAATGGTATACCTACAGTAAAAAAAAAAGAACTTTTTTTGTGTTTTAATAGTAAATACAGTTAAAAAAGGGATAAATTCTGTGTTTTAATGGTATACCTACAGTAAAAAAATGGGACATTTGTTGTGTTTTAATAGTAAATACAGTAAAAAATGACAGATTCTGTGTTTTAATGGTATACCTACAGTAAAAAATGGGACATTTGTTGTGTTTTAATAGTAAATACAGTAAAAAATGACAAATTCTGTGTTTTAATGGTATATCTACAGTAAAAAAGGGGCAATTTTTTGTGTTCTAATAGTAAATACAGTAAAAAAAAAAGACAGAGTCTGTGTTTTAATGGTATCCCTACAGTAAAAAAGGGGCCATTTTTGTGTTTTAATAGTAAATACAGTAAAATAAAAAGGACAGATTCTGTGTTTTAATGGTATACCTACAGTAAAAAAGGGGCATTTTTTGTGTTCTAATAGTAAATACAGTAAAAAAAAAAAGACAGAGTCTGTGTTTTAATGGTATACCTACGGTAAAAAATGGCCAATTTTTTGTGTTCTAATAGTAAATACAGTAAAAAAAAGGCAGATTCTGTGTTTTAATGATATACCTACAGTAAAAAGGGGCCATTTTTTGTGTTTTAATAGTAAATACAGAAAAAAAGGACAGATTCTGTGTTTAATGGTATACCTACAGTAAAAAAGGGGCCATTTTTTTGTGTTTTAATAGCACATACAGTAAAACAATTACAGATTCTGTGTTTTAATGGTATACCTACAGTAAAATAGGGGCCCTTTTTGTGTTTTAATAGAAAATACAGAAAAAAAGGACAGATTCTGTGTTTATTGGTATACCTACAGTAAAAAAGGGGCCATTTTTGTGTTTTAATAGCACATACAGTAAAACAATGACAGATTCTGTGTTTAATGGTATACCTACAGTAAAAAAGGGGCCATTTATTAGCATTTTAATAGCATATACAGTAAAACAAGGGCAGATTGTTTAAAATATCTATGCAATATCATAGTGGAATCAGATTGAACATTTAGACTGTGATTATCATTTTTCAATTTTAATCCTAATCCTACATGGCTTCTCTGACCTTATGAGATACAGTACAGTATAATATATTTGTATGTGCGTGTAAGTGTGTGTGGCAACAAAATGACAAAGCAAACAATGGTTATCTTCTTATTTAGTTGGATTGCTGCCATTTTAATACAGAGTTTATCAACATCATTTTAGATACCCAAAAATTCGGATGATGTTTGGATGATTATTTTCAGCATCGACTGTCCCTGTTATATCCTGGGTTTAGATATACCAAACAGCCTTGACTAAATTAATGATGTGTACACCTTTAACGGATGCATGTGGGAGTTATTTATTCCTTGTTTTGACACTTAAAGTGACAGCAAGATATAAGAACCGTTTCACGACTTGTGAGATTGAAAGAGAAAATGAGGCTAAGGTCATAGTTATGCAGCCATTTTTTTATGTCTACAAAGTTGCTGAATGCGTAATATTAATGGTGTACATAGATAAGGGAGAGTTTCAGCAGATCGTCTGGCTATTGCTTACCTCAGATGGACAGGACTGGCATAAAAGAAAACGGAGAACTATTCCCTGCAGAAAAAGAGAGAGAGTCAGGCCAGACTGGACACACGAGCTGGCCTGAAATTGAGGCCTTTGTGAGTTTAGATGGTGAGAAATTCTGATGTAAGCCCTGAATCATCTCATATGCCTGTCTGCACCCATTTGAGCAGGTGTTGTGTGAGGGAGATGGAAAACTTATAAAAAATAAAGCTGCAAAGCCAGTCAATTTATGTATGTGGCAGAAACATTTACATTTACCCATCAGATGAGAATTATTAGATTAAAGAGCTCAGTTGTGTTTTAGGGTGCTTTCACACCTGTGCTTCAATTCCTTTGGTCCAGACTAAGGGCAACAAATGATACATTGTAGCATTTTTCTGCCATTTTTGGGTCCTTTTCACACCACACTGATTGCTTTAGTCTGAATCAGTTGAAAAGAGCCAAAATGCAGTCATTTGACAAAATCCACATCACTCATTGGTCAAATGTTATTGAACGTATTTCTTAAACAGCCTTTCGTTTGGCCAGAATTAACGTGCGGGAAAATGGCAATGGAAATCCCACAAGTAAACAAACCGGCAGATACAAAATGTCACTTTTTACTGTGAAGGGATGACTGCGCTGGCTGATTGGATCCCTGGTCATAGTATACTATATAGTTTGTACACATCACTTTAAACAAACTATACATTTCAAGAATGAAGCATGACTGTGGCTGGAAAACAATGTTTTAATGCATAGCAAACGCATCGCAAGTCACTTCAGGAGGAGGTAATTAAACTGTGACATGGTCAACTTCCAGAAATATTACCAATGACTCATCATGTAATGTTCAAGAAGATCTCGGTTCCCTTTTTTCGGTGCGCACTCGAGTGTGATTGCTACATTCACACCTGCCCTAACGAAACGCACCAAGAGGGAAAACGAACTCTAGTGCTAAATAAGGCAGGTGTGAAAATACCCTTAACCCGGTCTCTTTTAGCTTTCTGAAATATTTGATTGTGCACTGCAAATAAAATAAATGCTTTTCTCACTTAGAGTGTTTCTTTTTACTTCAAATATCTTAAAATGATGATTTCATTTTTTGGAACTTTAATTTATACATTTAAGCAATTTGCAAACAAATAACTAGACATTACAAGACAACAGCAGTAGTTTAAATATTAAAAGAAATAACAATAATAATTGATAATTTTTTTTTTTTCAAAGAACACAGCTGGGAATAAGTGAAGGTTCCTTACTGATCAGTTCATTTTTAATGTATCCAAATACAAAGTAACAAGTGCCCATGTTTGTATGAAAATGTTCAGTTTCAATTGTAGTTGGGCAGTTGTATATTCCATTTTGTAGATGGATTCAAGTTTTTTCTGTCCACTGAGCTATTGTTGGAGGGTGTGGCTTCTTTAAAAATTCATAAATCAAGAAAAGGAGCATTTTCTAGACATTGTTTATATATGTCAAAATTAAGTAAGTTATTCTTGTACCGAAGGAATGAGCAAAATAATTGTCACGATCACCCACGATCTAACCTATACAGATTGCTGGAGAACTGCACATCTGCCACCACATGAACTACAACTACCATGATGCTGTGCGCCAATGAACACTTGCTACTGCTGACAATAATCTGGACACTCACATACACACACACACTCTAAAACTCCTAATCAATTATTACCTGGACTATAAAGACACCTCTCATTTTCACACACATGTTGGCTGAGTCTTGTTTCCTGTAACATTTCTAGGCAGTTCCCTTGCCTTATTCTTTAGCTTTTGAGGCAGTTTTTGTTTTTGAAATTGTTTTTGTTATTGTAAAAGCTGTTCATGTTCTGCACTGACCTTTCGCCTGTGGCCATGTCTACAATTTTGGATTACCCACATATATCTGTTTGTTCCTGTTTGACCATTGCCTGGCTGACTAAACTACTTATAAACTGCGGACCCTCACCCCTGTTGTCAGCCGACACCTTAGGTTGCAATAATCTTGTTTTTGCTTTGAAATACATTTTTTAATCACATCATTGGGATATCATTTAGTTTGTTTGAAGAAAAAACATACTTAATTTTAAAACTTATTTACTATTTGAAATTAATTTTGACATTATTTCTGAAAACAAGACAATATTTTTGATTTGTCTAGAAAATGCTTCTCGCTTTAAGGATTTTTAGATATTTAGACTAGAAACAAGACAAAATCTCTAAGTAAGAAAATCATTTTATTGCAGTGTGATGGATCCATAAAACGCTCAGATAATTCCTTGTGGTCAGACATATTGCCATGGACATTATAGTTCTAGAAGTTTCAAAAGTGCTTTAATCTTGCTAAAATAAAATCTGGAAAAAAATAAAAACTGAAATATTTCCACAAACTCAATTTTTTTGTTTGTTTGTATTACTAATGATTAACTGTGCAATAGTTTTAGAACAGCTACACTGTAAGAAAATTCCAGATTTTCACATTTCTGTAATTTTCCACAGTAAATTACACTTTACAGAATTCAACTGTAAATATTCACAGTAATGTGTTGTATTCAGAATTTTATTGTAAAATTAATCAAATTAATATGATCAACTACTGTAAACTACTGTAAAAAGGGCCATATATTTTGCATGTTAGTTATAGGAATTCAAACCCTTTTGATTTTATTCCACATGGACATTTTACAAATAAACTTTTATGCTAGTATTCACACTTTTTTTTGATATTTAGAAATAACAGAATGTTATTGCAGCTCCAAAAACATCTTGGTTACATCTTCAAAATTAACTTGAAAGAAAATCATCCTGTTTTGAAACTACATGAATGTCATAGTAAACTTTCATTTTTGGGTGCACTGCGCCTTTATTTAATTTTATAAGGTTAACATGGAAATATGAAATACATTTTAATGAACATAACGTTGTGCTTAGCCAAAAATGTAATAATCTGAAACAAAAGTAACTGATTTATAAAACCAAACACTGTTAAACACCCAAAATGATTTCAAAGTCAGGGTAAATTATAGAATAACTAGCCGAGGAAAGCCTGCTTTACAGTAAAATATAGTTAACTCTAAAAGATAATACTGTGAAATTACAGTAATCTACTTTACTATCTACAGTGAAGTTACAACATATGGCTGTAATTTCACAGTAATTTAATGTAACAAAATTACAGTAAATTACTGTGAATTTACATACAGTATTTTACTGTGAAAGTAATGCAATTATTAGCCAGTAATTTACTGTGAATTTAAGGTCAAATTTTTTTACAGTGTAAAGCTTTTGTAGAACATAAAGACATTATAAACATTAATTGCTCATATCATGTAAGTTTTTTTTAAAAAAAGTTGCATTTTT
The DNA here is from genome assembly GCF_903798145.1 of Danio aesculapii. NCBI lineage: Eukaryota > Metazoa > Chordata > Actinopteri > Cypriniformes > Danionidae > Danio > Danio aesculapii. The sequence continues at coordinate 40,892,489 of NC_079436.1, forward strand.
TTTTTATTATTTCTAGTATGAAAAGTCATAGAACTGACCATAATTCAAGAGTACTCCTATTTTTGCCCTCAGTGATGCTATTCAACAAACACAATTTTTTGACAAGGAAGTTTTTCTTTTTCCATAATAGGCTTATACTCAAAACACTTTTTAGTTTCTTTTAGCCCAAGAAACCACATCAATGGTACTGCATCAAACTTAACATTGCCACAATGTACTTCACCACTCAGCAGGGGATCCCAGGACCCCTCAGGACAGACCTAAAATTTTCAATAGCATTTGCTATTGAAAAGTACAATGCAGAAATTAGTGCTTGAAAATCAAATAGTGCACACACTTTCCCTACTGTGCACGATTGTAGACCTCCCATACTTCTGTACTTGTTTTTAAAGTTATTGAATTCTGCTTTTAATATATTTCTTAAGACATTTTTCTGAGTCTGCACGAATGAGGAAACTTTCTTTGTCGAACACACAAAGGCGCCTGTGTTCGTTCCCTGTGGTTTTCCTTCAATTTAAAATGTTATCATGTTGGTTAAACGAACGAATTATAAAATGAATTATTCATCTACTCCACCTGGAGAAGAGAGTGAGGGGAGAAAACATGATAATGAGAAAAAGAGAAAACATAGTAATGAAGCATCTTTGTCCAAAGCAGGCTGCATTGAACTAATGAAAGAGAAATCAGTCACTGCAGCTCACCCAGGTGTTCTCATTTATTGAAGAGATGTCATATTATGAGCCGCTGATAGTTTTCATTTGGCCGTAAGTGTGTCTGTGCTCCAAGGTCGTGTTGTGCTGGACAAGTGATTTAAAAGTCTTCAGTAACCCTAGTGAACTTCTTGTGTAAACACTTGAAGATGGTACAAGCAATTCAAGTTGGAATCTGTTTTTTAAGTTCAACCAAAAAATGTTATGAACAGTTTTTCATTTCTTTTCAAAATAAACATGGAATCTTTTAAGCTTCAAAACGATTGCAAACGCACTGTAAAAGTAGACAGATTTAAGTTGATGTTGATTATCTAGACTCTTAAAGCAATAATTATTACTTTATCATTTACTCTTCCTCCATGGTTTTAAACATTTATGAGATTATTTTCTTCCATTGAAGATAAAAAAAAAGAAAATATTTTGAAATATTCTGTTTGCTTATCTTTTTTTTGTGTGTGTTTAACAGAAGGAAACTCAAATAAGTTTTGAACAAGTGAAGGGTCAATATATATATATATATATATATATATATATATATATATATATATATATATATATATATATATATATATATATTTAATTTTGGTTCAACTATCCCTTTACACTTAGTTTACACTTAGCTAACGATTGATTAGCTTGTTTGGCAGGCTGTCCCGGGAGGGTGCCCAGAGCTCAGGTTTGCAGGGCTAGTAGGGAGATTGAGCTCAGGTAGATCTCATGAACTCCCCCGCTTATTTGTGGCTAATGACGAATTGCTTTATGGGGGAAAAATACTGTTGGCTAGGAACTTGACTATGGTGCCAATTTACTTATTCAATTTACATATGACGCATGTCTTTGAGCGGTGGGAGGAAACCGGGGAACCTAGGGGAAACCCATAGGGAGAACATGCAAACTCCACACAGAAACGTCGACTCGCCTAGTAAAGATTAGAAACAGTGACATTCTTGCTGTGAGGCAACAGAGCTAATCACTGGGCTGCCATGCCACCCAATCTAGGAAAAAAGGGGGAGGAATATGGGAGGAAGGAGGGATTCTTCAAGATGAAAATAACTGTGGTATGAAGACTATGGTTATTTATAGTGACTTAGGAATCATCTGATTGGATAATCATGGATTAGGTAATGCGGGTCCAGCTGTGGTCAATCATAAGCACGCGATCCTCTCAAAATTAGTTTATAAATAAACTTCACTTAAAGACACACAACTGTTATTGAAAAATATATAAATTTTACTTTATGATTTGAATGAAGTGTCTCGCAGTCCCCAAAGCTGCATTTATTTGATCAAAATAAAGACAAAAATATATTTTTAAAAGATTTTTTCATTTAAAAAATGTTAAAGAGGAAACATAATTTTTTTGGGAGAACTATGCCTTTAACGACAACAGCAAAATTTTATCAAGCAGGGGTATTTTTGTTCTTTTGTGTATTTGTCTTATATTATTGTTAATCTTATGAGATCCCATGATGATTACCCTTATAAAAATTAACCATGCTTTTAAAACACACATAACTAAAAATCTGAAGTTCACTCAAAAGACTTTTGTTGCTTGTTCCAACTACTTATTTAAAATGAGCTGAATCAACTCAATTCTTGATTTTTTTTTTTTTGGGGGGGGGGGGGGGGGGGGGGGGGGGGGATGGAGGAATTAGGGATTTTATGTTCAACCCACTTACAGTTGTAAAAACAATCAAGTTAACTTAATCGATTTGTGTTGGGACAACATGAAGGAATTGTGTGGACCCCAGCATTTTTTACAGTATTTTTAAAGTTCAACAATGGTAACCACAATTTAACCATGGACTTTGTATACAGTACAGTACAAATGCAAATGTTGTGAGGACCTCTGTAGGAATCTTGGTTCAGGGCACTACCTTTAATTTTACCTGCTTTAAGCCCTTCACATTAACTACCCTAGGTAATAGAATAGTTCAGGTAATAGAACCAATTAAGTCCAAACAATAGAGCTACGCAAATGATTTGAGGAAACTGACTGCAGCAAACCATTTAAGTTGAATAAACTCTAGTAAACGTATTCATTTAAGTCAACTTTTTAACACGATCAGATTCCTTAAACCATTTTGAGTAGCTATATAGTTGTTCAGATTAAAATAGATCTATTACTTAACTCAGTGTTTCCCAACCCTGTTCCTGGAGGCACACCAACAGTACATATTTTGCATGTCTCCCTTTTCTGACCCATCAACTTCAGGTGTTTGAGTCTCTTCTGATGTTATGATAAGTTGATTCAGGTGTGTTTGATTAGGGAGAGGTTGAAAATGTGTACTGTTGGTGTGCCTTCAGGAACAGGGTTGGGAATCACTGACTTAACTCACACAGATAGAGATTTGATAACTGAACTACAAGGTTTAAGTTACTAATAAATTAAATGTTCAATGATACTATAATATACTGTATGAACTTTTGTGATTCAATAAGTTTACAGTACTCCCATTTGGTTTCAAAATTTGATTGATTTTTCCCAATAAGTTTCTTCAAAGAGTTAGTCCAGGGATGGGCAAACTCGATCCTGGAGGACCGGTGTCCCTGCATAGTTTTGCACCAACCCTAATCAAACACACCTGCTTGTAGCTTTCAAGTGATCTTGAAGACACTAATTAGGGTGTTCAGGTGTGTTTGATCAGTGTTGGAGCAAAACTTTGTAGGGACAACGGCCCTCGAGGATCGAGTTTGCCCATGCCTGAGTTAGCCTAACTAGACAGGTTATACAATGCAGTAAAACTGGTTATACAAAAATGGTAAACAATACAGAAAAAACACATGGCTTACTTATTTACTATAGAAAAACATTTTTATAAAGGCAGGAGAATAGCCTACTGTATGTAGCCAACTAGCAGCAGGTTGTGACGCAGATGACTAGGTTATCACATAGGACCATACTTTAGCATGCAGACTTCGCATTTTCCAGCATCTCTATTGCAGGAAAGGCAGAGGGAATGAGTGACGTGTACTGTCACAAGTCCTCGGGGAGCAGGTTGCGAGAGGAGAAGGGAGGCGACAAACACACTGGTCTAACTTGAGGCTCAAGCCCAGAGCGCGCAGACTCATCCGTGAGATTAATGAGCCTGGCCGAGCGAAGGCTCATCACATTAGCATAGAGATATAAAATGTGACTCTGTCATGAGGGGAGGCACACTGGTGACTGCTCTGAGGAAAGATCACCCAGGATGCCATGCAGATTCATCTCTGCTCACGGCTCCTTCTGATCTCAGCACTGGGCACCTGCTGACTCCATTCATATCAATGCATTGTGAGGCATTGGCTGGTGAAGTAAACAAGGCGGATGAGCTGTGCACGGTGCTGGTGTTTTAAGAGTCCCGGTGTCTGCATAAGAAAACAATTATGTCAAAGGATTGTGTGTGGAAAATGTTCCTGGTTTCCAAAACAAAAAATGAAAGGGGTGCGAAGGGTGGGCTAAACAATAAATATGGAAGGAAAACCTGTTTGCAGAGCTAGTTCAAACACTGAAGCCTGATTACCGCATGATAGTTACAGCTGGTTTCCAATTATCAAGTAAGCATTTTGGTTTCCTAAAGGCAAGGATCACACAGAAGTCAAGGTTCAGGGATTAATTACTCATTTTGAAATCCACATCACTTTGTACTTTGTAAGAAAAATAGTAAATTAGCCTTTTTCTGTATTTTGTGATTCATGTTTCTTTTCCATGATATATATATATATATATATATATATATATATATATATATATATATATATATATATATATATATACACACAGGGCTTTACATTAACACCCGCCAAATGCGGGTAGGTGGCGGGTAAGACAGACACTCCCACTAGCCACTTTGGCTGGTTGAAAATAATTTTCCTAGATAATAATTCTTAAAAGCAGGGTTTGACAATAAGGATGGTCCAATATTCATGCAAAGACGATCTTAGAATTGAGAAGCAACACGACTGACAAAAATGATTGCGTTCGCAACTTCGTGCGAGCAAAGCAGGTGAATACCGAATGAGAGGATGAGCACTCGCGCTAACAGCTGAGGTGATGCACGCTCCCGTTACCTTTCATGAAGCAACTGTCTAGAAACACATGAGATCGATTCTTTTTCAACTAGACTAGACAAAAAGTTATGAACATGCACCAACAGTCTGCTTTCAAGATTTCCAGAGTTGACTTATTGTAAGCTGCACCAGTTGCTTTCGCTTTAAAGAGCCCATATTATGGGTTTTTGAAAATGCCCTTCCATGTAGTGTGTAACAGCTCTAAGTGAAGTGAAATATCCAGCTAAGGCTTAAATCTGTAAGTGTACAGTGTTTAAAACTATTGATTCATCTATAAAAGAGTCGACTTTTTTATGGATCATCAGCTGTTCCTACATGCATGCAATGGTCAAGTTTTAAAATATTTCAGCTTAGGTTTGAGATGAGGTGTGTAAATTGCACCCAGCAAGCTGAACTGGCGATCTCGGCGAACGGTGAGGGTAATGTGTGTGCAGGGCAGGCGCGTCCATAGAGGCGACCTAGGCGGCCGTCTAGGGCAACAAAATAGAGATGGCGGCGTCGGCGACACCTCCCTCACCACCTGCGTCCTCAGCAGTTATATCCGCGCCTAGGGCAGCAAAATAGAGAGGGCGGCGTCCGCGACACCTCCCTCACCACCCGCGTCCTCAGTTATATCCGCAACCCCCCCCCCCCCCCCCCCCCCCCCCCCCCCCAGTCTTTAAATTTCATCCGCGATATTCCCACCTTATCCTCTGGTCCTCACTTTGCTAACGGGTCACTTTTATTTTCACTTTCGGGTTGAGGGCGGCGTGATCGTCCTTTGTCTAGAGCGGCAGTTCTGCTTGCTCCGGCCCTGTGTGTGTGTGTTGTGTCTTCTGAGGAGGAGGGTAATGTGTGTGTGTGTGTGTGTGTGTGTGTGTGTGTGTGTGTGTGTGCGTGTGTGTGTGTGTGTGTGTGTGTGTGTGTGTGTGAGTCTGTGTGAAAAGAGCAGGTAGACTGTGACGGGCTAGGAGATCTAGTTTTTGCTCAAAAAAAAATAGTTAGTCGTCGGTATTTTCAAGTCCATCGACTGTATTTACATTCACCCACTCGCAGCCACAATCTACGCCTTACACTACAAAGCGTGTGTGCACTGTGACTACTTTTATATTGTTGATTAGCTGCTGGCATTTCACTCTATCTCACGCTGAAGGCTGTCAGTTTCGACCATTCGCAACAGGCTGTCATCGGTCTAATCAGCTTCGCGCTGAGGAGGGATTTGGGAACAAATGAATCGCTGAACGATTCATATGGGAGTCTCTGGGATAATTAGGTAAAAATAAATGCAGATTATAAGATCATGAAAGTGTTTTTTGACCTTGCATGCATATTAGACTGTTGTTGGAGACCCTTCCAATCAAAATATGACCCTATTTCATGTATAATAGGGGCTCTTCAACCATTCTTTGAGCAGATTATTTATGGGTCTAACATTACCCGTGTGTGTGATCATCCTTTCATTATCACACAGTATGTTTTTACCTGCTTTCTTTTGCGTTAATATGGTTTAATTATTATTTTTACAATAACATAGCTTTAATGGGAGATTAACTCCCCATTTATGTGTAGTTAACTGGTGATCTGGGACCTTTAGCCAGGACAGATGACTGTGCATATGTTTTGTTAAATAAAAAGTACTCTGCTATATTTTGCTTGTTTTGACACATTTACAATTTGTGGCTAAGAAATAATTAATTGTTTATGTTTGGTGTGGTCAGAGAAAAATTTGGTAAATCCTTCATTTTGAGCGCTGAAAATTATCTGAAATAAAAATTAATTGTAATACTATGAAACCATGACCCATTTGCTCATGATTATTGAGCAAGCTCATACACGACACATAAAGAGTTAAATGAATGAGGAGGCATGTGAACAACCCAAAATCTAAATCAAGTAATCTTAGCATGTCAAAGTCATATTTATGTGTATAAAATATACTTTCCCAACAATAAAATTGTGGCTAGTGAAAATGGCGAGTGGCTAGTAATGTTGGAAAACTACTAGCCACAGTGGCTGTGGTCAAAAAGATAATGCCAAGCCCTGTATATATATATTCTGATCAGATTAAAAAATTTTCAATTTCAACTAATTTTTGGTTGATCAAACAAGTTAAAGTAACAATATCTAATTACACATGCATTTTTACAAAAAGTAATATCGGCCATCTCTTATTTCATGTCAGCTATACATCAGCCAAACTTCAAAATTATAGCCATCCAAATCTGACATGGTATTCAGGAAGACAGAGGAGGGACAGGCTTATTTGAGAAATGTGGAAAGAACTACTTTATGCCCCGGATTGTTTAAACTAATTATCTCTCAATTTCAATCAATTCTGGCATGTGAATATAATCAGCAGAAAACACAGCGAGAGGGAAATCAAAACTGCGTCTCAACAAGCCAACAGATTAAAGAGTCTGCCATGCAGATCATGCATTAATGATGAGCGAGAGAGAATGAAAGAAAGATGATTTAGTGTTGTCTAATCGCACACAAACAAGACAAAGAGAGAATAAGCCTTGGTTTTAATTGAATTAGATATCCAGTCTAAAGAATAGAACATTATCAAAAACATCTGCAAACAATGTATCTTAATCAGACTTAATCTTACTAGTGTATTAGTTTAACATTTATTTTAGACACAGACACAAAAGCTAAATACCAGCAGAAGTTTAAAAAACAAATTGGGTTAGACTTCACAGGGAGACATTTTTAATTTGTAACTGCAAATTTTGTTGGTTTTGTTAATAGTAGGTTGTAGCAGATTAAGTGATTAAGAGATGTACAAATTTATGCCGAAGAAGTAATTAATCTGTGTTTTACAATAATAAACAGCAAATAGATATTAAATATAGTGTATACAGTATATATACAACACCAGTATAAACACAATTTACAGTACACTACCTGACAAAAGTCTTATGCCCTATCCAAGTTTTAGGAACAACAAACAATAACTTGACTTCTAGTTGATCTTTTGGAATCAGAAGTGACTAATATAAAAGGCAAAGGCCTCTAGATTATGCTCATTTTACCAAAATAAACTATGATCATGCCTTGAGTTTTAATTATTTAATTAGTGCAGTAAGGTCTGACTTTGCTTAGCCAAAAGTCTTGTCATTTAACTGAAATAATGTACAGTATAGAATATAAAGTCCTGGTGCAGTGGAAAAATAATTAATATTGTGTATGACTCCCATGAGCTTGGACGACTGCATCCATACATCTCTGCAATGACTCAAATAACTCATTAATAAAGTCATCTGGAATGGCAAAGAAAGTGTTCTTGCACGACTCCCAGAGTTCATCAAGATTCTTTGGATTCATCTTCAATGCCTCCCTCCTTCATCTTACCCCAGACATGCTCAATAATGTTCATGTCTGGTGACTGGGCTGGCCAATCCTGCAGCACCTTGACCTTCTTTGATTTCAGGAACTTTAATGTGGAGGCTGAAGTATGAGAAGGAGCTCTATCCTGCTGAACAGTTTGCCTTCTCCTTTGGTTTGTAATGTAATGGGCAGCACAAATGATTTGATTTGAGGCTGTTGACGTTGCCATCCACTCTGCAGATCTCCCACATATCCCCATACAAAATGTAACCCCAAACCATGATTTTTCCTTCACCAAACTTGACTGATTCTGTGAGAATCTTGGTTTTATGTGGGTTACTCAAGTTACTCATTATATTCATATAATTCCAAATGTGTCTATCTTTGTTTAATATTTTAATATGTATAATTTTGCATATTTCTCCTGAGAGATGTCATTAAGATAGATGTATTTTTATATTAATTGTGTGTGTGTTTGTTTTTAAATAATAATAATTTAAAAAATTTATATATATATATATATATATATATATATATATATATATATATATATATATATATATATATATATATATATATATATATATATAAATATGCATCTGTGTATAAAGTTAATCAATATAATCCTATATTTCCAAATGTATCTATCTTTGTTTAAAAAAAACAACATTTGTTTTGATATTTTGGTCTGTAATTGCGTTCCTTGATGTACACGTGTGAATAATAAAAAAGAAAATTATGTCCATTAATAGAAATTGTAAAAACCTGTCTGTAAAAAAAAAAGTGTTAAAAATAACCCTTATCCTTAAATACTGAAGGATCACAAAAAAAACAAAAGACCAGCATGGACATATAGGCAGGCTTTTTCAGCAAGGCACACTGACAGATATACGCACCTTGTTTGTATTATTCCACTTTCTTTAAAACGCACCAGTATTTTACCTCTCTAAAAGTCTTCGGCTGCTGCAGCCTTTCTAAAAACGACAGCTGAGACTCCTTCAGGATTAAGGACATAAATTTACACAGACCCCAAACAGATATGCACTTGCTAGTGAGTCAGCAAATTAACAAAGTGAGAGACCATTAATAAGTGTGCTCACACCTCTATGTTTTCATAGAATGTATTTAAAAAAAAACAGCCCTGAGAGACAGCAGCCCACAGGAAGAAAAAAAGAGAAAAACTCCCAAAAAGAGGAAGCAAGAGAGAGAAATGTGAATTTAAATGCAGCCCTAATTTCTCATGACAGTGTTTCTCAGGTCTGCGCCTGGAGAGTAAACAGGGGTTTGGGAGCTTACTGATGTTCAACTTCCTCTCCATATCTATGTACCTGGGCCTGTAGCCTATTTCCATGTGTCAGGAGTGAGATGTGTGATTTCCTGGTTTGTATTTAGAAGTAAGTGGACAGTAGCTCAACTCATAAATATCTAACAGGGCTGGAATCGGCTCACGGCAGAGAGAATACGCTACAGATCTGCTATCATCTCATCTTTCACATCCTATAATGCTGTAATACATACGAGAACCTCTCTGCTTGCAAAATTGTGTGCTGTTTGAATAGATACTAGATTTGAATTTCAACATACTTCATTCATTCATTTTCTTTTTTGCTTAGTCCCTTTATTAATTAGGGGTCGCCACAACGGCCACAGCGTCAACTTATCCAGCACATGTTTTACGCAGCAGATGCCCTGTCAGCTGCAACCCATCACTGGGAAACACCCATACACTAAGGCCAATTTCGTTTATTCAATTCACTTATACTGCATGTCTTTGGACTGTGGGGGAAACCAGAGCAATCGGAGGAAACCCACGCGAACACGAGGAGAACATGCAAACTCCACACAGAAATGCCAACTGACCCAGCCGGGACTCGAACCAGCGACCTTCTTGTTGTGAAGCGATCGAGCTACCCACTGCACCACCATGACTTTACTACTATAAAAAAGTGTATTAACAAATTGTCAATAAACTTATTCCTTCATTCATTTTCCTTCGGCATACCTTTTATTCATCAGGGGTTTGCCACAGCGGAATGAACCACCAACTTATCCAGCATATGTTTTGCACAGCACATGCCCTTCCAGCTGCAACCCATAACTGGGAAACATCCATACACTCTCAAATTCACATACGAACAATTTATTTTTTCAATTCAGCTATAGCGCATGTCTTTGGACTGTGGGGGAAACCGGAGTACCTGGAGGAAACCAACAGGAAGAACATGCAAACTCCACACAGAAATGACAACTGACCCAGCTGGAACTCAAACCAGCGACCTTCTTGCTGTGAGGTGACGGTGCTAACCACTGAGCCACTGTCACCAATACATGTATTATTACTGGACATTATGAATGGAAATCAAATGTCTACCCCAAAATTGTAATTCTGTCATCATTTAATCGCCCTTCTATGTTCAAAACCTATTTAAGTTTCTCATTGAGTTCCATAGTATTTTTTCCTACTATGGATATCGATGACTGCCAGCAACCGGCATTCTTTAAAATATCTTCCTTTGTGTTCAACAGAAGAAAAACAGCTCATACCACATGAAGGAGTGTAAATAATGAGGTAATTTCATTTTTGTGTCAACTATTCCTCTAAAATTTAATAAATATGCATTTCCTACTGTAATATTGTGTATATCCCTGTAGGACTATACTTCTAGAAATTATGTAGATGAACTTAACTTGTTGATTATATAAAAAAACAGTTTTACTGTTACAAAAACATGTTACAAACATCATTCAGTTATTTCATATTTGCAACAGGGACTTGAATCTCTTTGATCATTTGCCACCCAGTAGTTTGACATCTTATTTTCCACTTTTGTCCATAGCAATGTTTAAAACGAATTATTATTTTAGATCCAAAATTAACATGAATATGACAAACCTGTGTATTGAAGATTGCTTACCTCATTATACTCATTACTTTTGGTCACACTTTATTTTGATGGTCCGTTTGATGAATTTAAGTTACATTGCATTGACCCAACTAATTCTCATTAGATTATAAGTAGACTGTTAGGTTGGGGTTAGGGTTAGTGTAGGTTGACATGTACAGTATTTGCAAAGTTTCTTATAGTCAGTTAAATGTCTGGTGAAGGAGCAGTATCAAGAGATATTAAGCAGACAGTCTACTTATACTCAAATGGACCATGAATAAAGTATTACCTTACTTTTTATGTACGTTATGTATAATTGCATTCCATTGATGTAGATCTACTAATAGAGAACTGAAATAAAAATGCTGTGATGTTTAGTACGGTAGTCAAACAAATGTATAAAATGGCTTATATTTTACACCTTTTTCAAGATTTAAGATAAGTCTTTTGTGTCTCTAGAATTTGTCTGTAAAGTTTCAGCTCACATTACCCATCATATTATTTATTATAGCTCTTTAAATCTGGGAAATTTGAGCTGTTATGACATTGTAGCTGTTTGTGTTGCCTGTGCCTATAATGCAAACCCCGCCCCCTGTTCCCATGTGCATGTCAGAGCCAGAGATGTGTGTAGCCTTCATGTAGATAAACAGCACAGGGACAGACAAGAATGAAACAGATCTACAGTAAGAACTTTCCCAACCCTTATTTATTATATCTGTTATGGAGATAAGTAAATAATTCAAGCTTTTCTGCAATGATGAATCACAAACAACATCGTTATAAAGTTTGGCTTTGCACACATTTAGCTTTGCACTGTTTTTGCATGGACGGCGACGCAGTGGCGCAGTAGGTAGTGCTGTCGCCTCACAGCAAGAAGGTCGCTGGTTCGAGCCTCGGCTGGGTCAGTTGGCGTTTCTGTGTGGAGTTTGCATGTTCTCCCTGGGTTCGCTTGGGTTTCCTCCGGGTGCTCCGGTTTCCCCTACAAGTCCAAAGACATGCGGTACAGGTGAATTGGGTAAGCTAAATTGTCCATAGCGTATTAGTTTGAGTGAGTGAGTCTGTGGGTGTTTTCCCAGAGATGGGTTGGGGCTGGAAGGGCATCCGCTGCGTAAAACATGTGCTGGATAAGTTGGCGGTTCGACCCCAGATTAATAAAGGGACTAAGCCCAAAAAAAAAAATTAGAATGAATGTTTTTGCATGGCCAATGTGACAGGATACACTTTAATATCCACTGCTGTATGGACATCTGTTAAGTTATTGTACAAATCAACCTGGTTTAATGTCCACAAACCAGAATTGAAGCGTTGTCTTTATAATTGTACTGACATGAGACTGTGGTGATGAATTTCATAGCGATTTTACTGTATTTATTAACAACATACACTGATTTAAAAATGTTTTAAACTTGTAAAACTCATTCTTGAGGTGCAGATGATCACGGAGAGCTAAACAGATCTTTTAATGCCAGATGCTTTGCACAAGTCCTGTCTCGTGGATATGATTATATGCGTCACTACAGGGACCTGTTAATCTGTCAATCAATTTGGTGGACAGGGAAGCCGCACTCCTACGTCACGTTGTGGTGGGCATCAAAATGGGAGGGATTTGGATCCTATTTTAATGTCAGGAAATTTAAATAAAGAGACTTATTGTATTTCTATTACTCCAATATGACTGTGTACACACTATACCTACACACAGTTCTGTCCAACCAGCTTACAAAAGTTGATTTTCATCATAGGTGCCCTTTAAAAGACATGCCTTAATAAAAAAAACACTGAATTTAGCAGTGGTCAAAAGTTGGCACGGTTTTAAAAGCGACCTATATTTTTAGGTACAGTATATGTATTTTTATCAGTCAGTCAATTCATACAGCACAAAAATAATAACAATATCTGAAGCATGTGTGCAAGTGATTAACCTTTAGTGGCAGTGTTAATGGAGAGAGGCAGAAACCTGGTATAACATCAAATTAGTTTATTTGTGTTTATTAATCACCATTCTAATTATTATTTTCGCTTGTGGCCATTTTCTGGGCAACAAAAATCAACACAAGTAGTATTTAGTTCAACATTTTACTCGTCTGGCTAAACAGTGATTTTGCATTCTGGTAAGTGCTGGAAAAAAAGCAACTTAAATTAGCCTCAATAATTACTGAAGTTAGGTTCAAACGAGACTCTGGCCCCTTGACATTTTCTCTTCTTCTGCTCTTCCTGTGTTTGATATGCAGAGAAATGGTGGGCGAGGAAAAGGCTGTCCTTCTGTCCTGGGTATTTGATCTTTTCCGACTTGATTAGGCAGGAGAGTTTAAAAACCCACAGTCTGCCGACCTATTCCAAACATCCAGGATCCCTTCCTCTCAAAGGGGCACAGAAGACAAACAAAAACATGTTTTCTCTGGCACTGGGCCACGAGATTCTATAATTATCCCTCTTTAGCTGGCTCTTTCCTCATCCGAACTGCTCCAGTCTTGCTCTCTGACAGAGCTGTACTTAATTCTATGGTAAAACAGAGTTAATAAGAGGTTTGCTTGCACCTAGAGAAAAGCAAAAACACAAAATAAGCAGTATTTAGATCAACCCAATATAAAATCGACACATTGTGCACAGTGGAAACATTCACTTGCCTGAGCCAATATAACATGTAAAAAAAAAAAGTGTTAGACACTCTTTGCTAGTACTATATTGAACCCCCTTTTGCCCTCAGAAATGCCTTAATTCTTTGTGTAACACATTCAGCAAGGTGCTGGAAAGATTCCTTAGATATTTTGGCAGTGTAGCTGAGCTACATGTAATACAATGTACTGTAGCGTTTCCAGTAGCTAGTTACTTTTTCCAGCAGGTTTCAGAGTAGCTTCCCTGCAAAAATAAAGCAACCATCTAAACACAAGAAATAAATGAATAGTTTAAGAAGATTCAGACTAGAAACACGTCAAATTATCTGTCAGTGCAGTGAAATAATTGTACTTGGTAAGATATCTTGAAATAAGGAAAATAAGGAACTAAGGAAAGGAAAAAGTCTTAACCCATTTGTGCCCAATTTTTTAAAAATGGTTTCATGCATTTAGCCTTGTTAATGGTGTCCTATAAAAACGTGTTTCACATATATTTTCAGTAAATCTCACTACAAACTTTTGAAGATATCTGACGTGAAGCTGCTGATTCTGTTAGTGGAGTTGTTTATTGATCCCAATGAGCTGAGATTTTGAGAGATTTATTGAGTTTTCAGTTGAATTTGATTGTAGTTTTGTGTTTTTCTTCAATGATTCTGCTTTTTAACAGCAGGAGGTCATTATACTCTGTTCATTCAGCATTTTAATTCTGTTCCAGGGTTCCAACTCTTTGTAGGAGTGGGACCAGTGGGAGAACTTAATTTGATACACAGCAAAATTCTCAGAGTAAAATTATGTATCAAAAATCTACTTTAAAGTAAAGATTTCAGTTAAATGGTTACGTTTAGAGGGGGTGTTATAAAAGCAAAAATCATTAAACAAGACCAATAACCTTGATTTATTAACTTATTAAAGCATTATTCCTTAATACCCCATGATTTATGAGCTTACAAGGTATTTGCCCACCGGCAACTGTAGTTGCTGCTTGAACAATTGACAAAGTATACAAAAAACTTTAGATCTCTTGAAAGATTTGTTTCATTTGAATGAATCTAGAGATCTTCATGATTATGATGATATACATTTGTGAACAAAAAAAATTATTTTAGCATCATGAAAGTTGCCTTTATTATGGAGGGTTTGCATCCATTTTGCATCCTGAAACTAAGGGAAGGAAGTTGAAGGCCTCGTGTGACAGGAAGTAAATCAATTCCTTTTTTTTTCTTTCTTGAAACCTTTTATTTGGTTGTTTGTTTGCATGTCATTAAGATATTAAACATGGATAACATAAAAAAAATTACTCACAAAAGAAAAATGGCAACTATGAACTTCGGCAACTATAGTTGCCAGTGGGCTGATAAGTATTATAAGTATTTAGTCTAATTATCTTAAAATTAGCTTGTTAATAGCTTTTTGAACTGTGTGATTTTCTTATTTTGTGTGAAAAGATCTTAAAAGTAGAGTTACTAAACAGGAGACTTCCACTTAATTTAAAAATTGTCATTATATATTGTGTTTTAGCAACTTTGTTAATGAGTAGCATCCCCAACACTGGATTTTGGTCAATATTGGGATAACTGCATCACACAGTTGCTGCAGATTTGTTGAATGCGCATTCACTGTTAGAGGACAACATCCACAGGATTTAGTATGTGGGAATACAGTGAACTCCCTGTCAAGTTCAAACAAGCAGTTTGAGATCATTTGAACATTGTGATTCTGCTGGATGTAGGCATTTGTAAAACTGCAAACACTGTGTTCATAAGGCATGGGCATGGTCAGCAACAGCACTCAGGCAGGTTGTCATGTTTAAATGAGAGGTCCCAAAATGTATATATCTCAAAAAAATATATAGCCCACAACAATACACCATCCCCCTGAACCATTGCAGGATGGAGGCATGCTTTCATGTTGTTTATACAAATTTGAACCCAGCCTATAAAATCTTGTAGCAAAAATTGAGAACTATCAGACCAGGCAACCTTCTTCCAACCTTCTATTGGACAAATTTGTCACATTTGTGCCAATTGCAGCCTCGGTATCTTGTTCTTACTTTAGCTGAAAGTAGTGGCATCAATGTGCTGTTGTAGCTCATCTGCTTCAAAGTTATATGGGCTTTGCATTCAGAGAATCTCTTCTGCAGACCTTGGCTGTAATGAGTGGTTATTTGCATGAATCTTATCTTTCTATTAGCTCAAATTATTCAGGCCATTCTCATCTGACCATTTGAATTAACAAGATATTTTTAGCAACTGGCCTACTGTCTACTTTATACTGTAGTTTCTCAATTGGCAACCTGGACCACAAAACCAAGTACAACTCTTCATTGATATTCTTCAGCTCAAATTGAAATTCAGTGCACTCAGTGGCTCAGAAGTCTTAAATTGTTTTAAGTTGCACAGATATATTAGTGAGAATGCTCAAAAAATACATTATTTAAAAAATATATCAAACAGTAACTTTTGTTTAGTAATATGCATTGCTTTGGATAACTTTAAAAGAAATTTTCCCAACATTTTGATTTTCTGAATACTTGGATTTGACATGTTGACAATTATAATAGTGTCCTTTAGCAAACCATACTGTACAGCAATGAAAGCTTATTTAGTCTGTTGTTAAATGGTGTATAAAACTCAATTTCCAAAAATTGCCAACTGGTTTTGTGGTCTAAGGCCACTTTTGTTTTCATTTTTTTTTTATAAGCCTAGAAAATGTTGTTCATGAAAATCCCAATGTATCAGCAGTTTCTAAATAGCTTAGACCAACCTGTCTGGCACCAACAACATGGCAAAAAAAAGTAGTTTTAAGTTGCACAGATTTTCCCAGTGATGGGTTGCTGCTGGAAGGGCATCTGCTAAGTAAAACATGTGCTGGATAAGTTGGCGGTTCATTCCGCTGTGGTGACCCCAGATTAATAAAGGGACTAAGCCAAAATGAAAATAATGTATAAGTTGCACATATTTATTGGTGGGAAAAATTGCTGTAGAAATTGTTGTCCATGAAAATCCCAATATATCAGAAGTTTCTGAATTGCTCAGACCAACCTGTCTGGCACCAACAAAATGAAAGAAAAAATGTTTTCTTTATTTAGATTTTTCCATTAGAGGTCATCTTGACTTCGTGACCAAATTGCAGTCACACGATTGGCTGATTTGATTGGCTTATTGTGTTAACAAGCACTTCAACAGGTGTTCCTAATAAAACCAACATAGGCTCAAGCTATGGTCACACTGGGCTTTGTGTGTGCGAAATTCTGTCGTACAGCGCTGCGAAAAGGGGCGGGGTTAAACCAGATGATTAGACCTTTAAAAAGCGAGCAATTGCTCCATGTTTTAAATTTCTGTCCAGAGAGGTCATGTTTTGATCCTCGATTGGTCTCACGCAATCAAGTGATGCGATTTTGCAGGTCGGAGTTCACCAAGCTTGAACTTTGCACCGCAACAACATGCAAAACTTGACGCATGACTCTGCGTTTCCGGTCTGACGCATTCACGTGCGTATGAATGGTAGTCTATGGGAGGAAAAGTCAAGTGTGACCACAGCTTCAAGCTGCGGTCACACTAAAGTTGGAGCTTGCAAAATTCTGCATGGCGCTGTGAAAGGGGTGGGATTAAACAAGATGATTGGACATTTAAAAAAGCGAGCTATTGGTCCATATTTAACATTTCTGATCCTCAATTGGTCTCAAGCAATCACGTGATGTGATATCGCAGGTCAGAGTTCATCAAGCTTGAACTTTCCAATGCAGCGAACTGCAAAACTTGTCGCACAAGCTTGCATTTCCGGTCTGATGTATTCGCGTTCATATGAATGGAAGTCTATGGGGAGAAAAGTCCAGTGTGACCGCAGCTTTATTCTGAAAACATAGCCCAATAAACAATTCTGGAGATCGCAAATTATGTAGCCAGAAGTACGTATGGCTGCATTTCGTCTTTTAAACGAATGCTACGGGGCAGTTTGATGCCATTCTTTCTCACATCTACCAGCTGACCGCTTACCTTCGTATGGACGGTTTTTCTGCTGTTACTACTTTGTCCAGTTAGCTTGCCATGTACGCCAGTGGACTTGAGGAGTTGACCATGACAACGGGGTTCAAGTCCAGTGAAGAACGATTCCAGAAAGCGGTAAGAAAAAACATAACTAAAATAAAATAAAATAAACAAGTAAATAACAGGGTGAGAATGTGGTAAAATCTGAAAAACGTGGTAAAAATCAGGAGAGGGTTTTTCTTTTTCTGGATTGCTTTTTAAAACTGTCGGTTGGGTTTAGGAAACTGGGTGGGTGGGTTAATCGGTGCTTTTGAAAATACTATTGGTTGGGTTTATGGAAGGAGGAGGGTGGGTCAGTTGATCGGTCAGTCAGTCAGTCATTCAGTCAGTCAGTCAGTCAAACAGTCAGTTGACAGCAGCTTCTGATGGATTTATAAGAAAAGAGCTGGTGTGAATGGCACTCACGAGAAAAATTTGAGATCTCAAAATGCATACACAGGGGTGGATTCACGAAATTTAAAAAAAAAAAAAAAAAACTACATAAAATAAGTTTTTAGATTGAGCCTGGGTTAAAAAAAAAAAAAAAAGTTTTCTTTATTTTGATTCTCCATTAGAGATCATCTCGATTGCATGACCAAATTACAGATTGGCTGATTTGACTGGCTAATTACGTTAACAAGCAGTTGAACAGGTGTTTCTAATAAAATGGCTGGTTAGCGTAATCATACAATATAGCTCCTACTTTATAAATACTAGCAGGTATGTGTAGAAACAAAATTTCTCCAGAGTGAGGCCAATCAAACAAAGGTTCAGTATTAATTTTATTGCACCCATATTTCCACTCTAATTGCTACAGGCAGCAATTAGGATGTGTAACTTAATTTAGAGCGTGCACTGACCCGTGAGATTGCCTCCTCAAACCACTTTGACAGAACTTCTCCAGGAACAGAATAAGCAGCGGGAGTTTTACATATCATTCTCTCTATGATTGTCCCCAGGCCTCTTCATTTCAGCTTCAAATTAATTTACCACTAGTCCCTAGAAATAGAACCGTAAAAACAGGAAGCTGATCTTTTGACAAGGGAAATAAGCTTTTGTGCTCATTTCTGAAAGGACAACTATAACAGTCACCAAATTACCATGCATTATGTTTGCTCTAAAGTGTAGAACTTTTTCAGGTCAGACATTTAATAAGGGTCAGCAATCGCATAATAGGAGTGTGTCTTGTTTGAGGATAGTGAGGTCGTTTGTTGTGGTCAGTTTTCACCAAAAGCCGGTTTCTCGGCTTTCTCGATTAGTATGTGACGAGTGAGAGTGTCTCACTTTGACCTTGTCAGTGGGGCTTAAATGGTCTCCGTAATAAGATGTCACTGGAGTAAGGAAGTGACTTTAGCCTCAACCATTATTAAAACATCCCAAAGATGATCACGTTTCAAAGTCTGCAGATGCTTTTGAGGAGGATCACACTTGATATGTTCTTGTCTTTTCAAAAAGAGTGAGAATGCACCCATTCATCAGAAAAACTGCTCAATTCTGACACTTCACTTACTCCATGTGGACTTGGAAAACACTTAGCGATGTGTTAAATCTTTTATGTTAGTCTTTTTTTAAAAAAACCTTGTTAGGTGAGACCTTTCAGAGTGACTCGCATTTACTTTTCTTTCCATCTTTGTTTTCGCTCTCTTCTCTTATTTCATCAGGGGAGAAGAGGAAAAGGATCTGAGAGTGCAGAATATTCTCAAATAATGAAGCTGGTTTACTCTCTGAGTTACAATGAACCATGTCATCCATCTTTAGGACTGTCATCCAGATTCTATATTTGAATGGCTTCAAAGGGAACGGAGATGTGAAGTGCCGACTTGTGTTTCGTTGGGAGTGTCTGACTCGCTTAATAGTCGTGGAGCTTCACAAGCGCGGCGCACTGTTGTTTGCTTTCCTTATGAAGAGTTTTGGAGCTTGTTGTTTGTAAAGTTTTTGGATGAAACTTCAGGAATCACGAACTGGCAAACAATCCCATAATGCAATCTATGAAAGTTTGAACAGCATCAGGGTGAATTCAGGTCAACCGGGGAACTTTTTGATCTTCTGACGATTTTCAAAAAATTGGTCCAATTTTTATTTGTATTTTTTGTTACTCTAGTTTCTGACTTGATTATTTCCAGTGGTGTAAAGTAACAAATTACAAATACTCAAATTACTGTATTTGAGTAGTTTTTCTCAGAAATTGTAATTCACTAAGTGGTTTTAAAAATGTGTACTTTTACTTTCACTTGAGTACATTTTTAGTGCTGTATCAGTACTTTTACTCCACTGCTTTCCTGCAGTCACTACTTTATTTTTTCTTGTCTATGGACATTAGAAAATTCAGTCCTGTGATTCCTGTCCAATCAAATTACACACAGAAGTAAAGAGGTAAATCGCATCATAATGAACTACCTCAAGACATGGGCGCTTTATAAGTGCAGCAAACTGTTTGGAAGCATTAAAAGTGTCCAAGAAGATGTCCAAAATCTTAACACGCATTGACCCAGAGACTGTTTAGATGCATGTCACTGATGGAAAAAAATGACAGATGTTTACTGTATGAAGACCGAAATGGCCCTGAACACCCAGGTGGCACGTCAACTTGACGTCAGATTGAAGTTGAACCCCAAGGTTGTGGGGACGTCGCAAAATCGCGTTGACGTCAGAACTTAATATCGAACCTAAAATAAACCAAATATCAACGTCTAATGATGTTACAGCTTGACATAGACTGAACATTACCACTATGACGTCTATCAGACATTGGATTTTGGTTGCCATACCTGACAAATAAATGTCAGCATTTGATGTCAATATGACGCTGGTCACTTTCTAACACAACCTAAAAATCAACCAAACATCAATGTCATTTGATGTTGTTATTGGACATCAAAATAACATTGTCCTTAGACGCTGGCTCGACATAGAATTTTGGTCACCTGACAACACAACCTGAATCGAACCTAATATTAACATCCCATGATGTTGTGCCTGCTGGACAATAACTAAATTCACTACAGAATGCTTCATTTACACACATCCACAAATTACATGTATTTGCATCAGTTTTATACAGAGTAATACTCACTACTCTTGAGTACTTTTGAAAGGTCTCATACTTTGAGTAATATTCACAACTAATACTTTTACTCTACTTGCACTACATTTTTAGGCAAGTAATGGTACTTTTACTTTTAAAAGTATGATTTTTACGTGCTCTTTCCACCACTGATTATTTCAAATACTCAATCATGTTTTATTTTTTCATACACTGTAAAAAGAATTATGAACAATAAAACAAAACATTTAGCTGCAAACTGCACAGCTATAAATTAATACTGAAATCACGGATTAAGATTATTCAAATTTGATACCTAAAAGGTAAAGCTAAATGAAACATAATTGTATTAAATGAGCAATTTACTGACAATTATTGAGAAAATTGTTTGTAACTTGTAGAATAAAGGGGTATTTTTTATTCTTATAAATCCACTCAAATTGATACATACAAGTGAATTTCTTTGCCTTCACATTTCAAAATTTTCTCCATTTCAACAAATCCCAACCCAGCAATGTCAATAAGCTAAATAGTGTTACTTTTGTGACATATTCAAACTTAAACTATTTACAACATCCAAAATGGTCAAGTAAAATGGTCCTCTATGTAGTTCTAACCAGGAATGTTTCAGAAGTGTTCAATTCACGTCAATTCATGTTTATTTTTATAGAGCTTTTACAATGTAGATTGTGTCAAAACAGCTTAACATAGACGTTCTAGTAAATTGAAACAGTGTCAGTTCAGTTTTCAGAGTTGAAGTGCAGTTTAGTTCAGTTCAGTGTGGTTTAAATTTCACACCTTAAAGTCCAAACACTGAAGAGCAAGTCCATAGATGTGCAGCTCCACAAGTCCCAAACCAAGCAAGCCAGTGGTCACAAACAAACTTCACCAATTGACAAAGGTGAAGGAGAAAAAACCTGGAGAGGAACCAGGCTAAGTTGCGCATGATCATTTCTCCTCTGGCCAAACTTCTTTTGCAGAGCTGCAGTCTAGGCCCCAGAGGCTGGACAACGCTGGACATCAATCATGGAGAACCTGCAGGTGTGTATAGGTCACTGGTGGGTGTTTAGGCAGGCCCACGGGATCAATGCGAAGACTTGTTTGTCACTGGGTCTTTCAGGAATCAGTCTCATGTTCTAGAGACTATAATTTGCTGGGACTTTCACAAACAATCATCTCTAGGGTTTATGAACTATGGGTTGAGAATGAGAGAATATCTGACGTGTGGCAGTTCTGTGGGCCAATAGGCCTTGTTAAGTGACTTGCCTTGCCTTGACTTTTTTGAATGAACAGAATGACTCCAGTAACTCAAATTACGACTTATTTCAAAGGATATCTACCGAACACATTCAACCAGTAGCAGAGAAACACACTTTGTGTCAGATAAGAGCAGGAAACTGAGGCTCATACACACTCATCAAAATTGACCAATCAAACTTCCAAATTGCATGATCTGATTGGTCTCTAATTCAGCTTCAACATTTGGATAGTAGGGTTAGAACTTGGCATAAAAATGTCAAGGCATGGATCCATCCTTCCTTGCATGAACTGTTCAGACTACTTTCTTGGCTCTCTTTGGACCTCTTAGTACCAACTGAACATTATACACCTAAACAGTTGCTGAACATGTCTATCTCTTTTTGATGGTCTTGTAAAGGCTACTTCCTGCAGGATGAAGCACCAAAAAACCCCCCCAAAAAACTCATGGTCAGGCAAGCAATGGCCAACACAGGGGCAATCAGGTACACACAAAGAATCCAGAGTCATAGTCAAATGCCATAGCGGAATGAACCGCCAACTCTTCCAGCATATGTTTTACGCAGCAGATGCCCTTCCAGCCACGACCCAGAACTGGGAAACACCCATACACTCTCACATTCACACACACATGGCCAATTTAGATAATCTAATTCACCTATAGTGCCTGTCTTTGGACTGTGGGGGAAATCAGAGCACCCGGAGGAAATTAATCCACACAAACACAAGGAGAACATGCAAACTCCACACAGAAATGCCAATTGACCCAGACGGGACTTGAACCAGTGACCTTTTTGCTATGATGCAACAGTAAATAGACATGTTATCAAAATATATAACACTGAACTACTAGTTTTTGGATATTTTATAGAAAAAAATCTTAAATATTGTCCTGTTAAGACATTTTGAATAAATTCAAAAGGGGTCAAAGTCAGCACTAGCTTGGCATAGCTGATAAATTGGATGGCGAATATACAGCATTAAAGCAGAACAAAGTAATCGCATAGTTTTACATTTACCGGCTACATCAATCGGACAAGATTAACTCAGCATTTTGTTAATACATGCATTAGTTGAGGGCATGACTGAATCGATACCAAAGCCAGAGCGAGTCCATTTTAAAAATGCCTACTAAATACCAGGAAAGAACTGTCAGTGAAAGCTGAACTGATGTGAGCGGACATGCTTGATATTATATCAGCAGAGCACAGCTATATGTGTGTGTTATGCGCCAAGTCATTTCATGGCATATAATCAAGATGTATTAATCAGGAGGAGGGAATGCGAATGACAGGAGAGAGAAAGAGCGATAGAAAGAAAGAAAAGAGGAGACGGTAACCTTTAAGCAAACCTTAGTCATTCATCAGTCAGTCCTCGGTTTGATACTTCTCTCCATGTCTCTAGTGGGATCTGGTTTGCATGTCAATGCACTGCGGAGGTGGCACCATCTCCATACGCAGGCTGAGCAGAGAAAAACATAGTTGTGATTGATGACTCCGGACTCTTCTGATTGCATCTCTGTTACCACATAAATCACACATTTACCGATGCAACGCTGATGCTTTTTTATCCTCCAGTAAGTAAGAAAGTTCAGGGAGATTTGCCCAACGTGGCAACACAGATTACATGTTAAACACAGCGAGCTCTGCGGCATCGTAATGCGATCATCAAAACGACACGGCCCTGATGATATAAGGCAAACTGTGATTAGAGTGCAAGCATTAGAATTCATGGGGGAGCAAATTTATGCAGGTACAAACATTTGCAGCCACAACTGCATGCTCCAGTGTGGAGGATGAAAATATTTAAAGGGACAGTTTTTACCAAAATGAAAATTCGGTCAGCATTTATTGACCCCTCACGTCAATCCAACTTTATATGCTATCTTTTTTTTCCTGTGAGACAAGAATACAAATTTTCAAGGATCTTTTACATAGTAGTTGGTGAAAAATAGCTAATATTAATCAGCTATTTTAAAGCACTATAGTTCATATAACTTAAGCATTATTTTCAGATTTTCTGAAGCCAGAAGAGAACTTTGAGTCTGGTAATAAGTGGAATTTATGTAATAATGGTATTCAATGAATCTAAAGCATAAAATGGCACTAAAGACATTGTCTCAGAAAAATAATTCCTGAAATTTAATTTACCATGATATTGCCATCAAATTCAAAACATATACCCAGGAGATGTGTGGCTTTTGACCTATGACTTTTCTGTGTTGCTCTGGCACAAATTTCATATATTTTGTCATGAAATAAAATGTTTAGGGCGGTGCAATTACTTAAGCATCTATAACTTTTACATTTTGAGCATTATAAATTCTAAAGGATCAAAAATGAAGCCTAAAGTGTCTTCATTCCAAAGATACATGAACCAAATTATTCAGCAACTGTTACTGTTTAGTTTGGGATGGTCATTTTTGAGAAAATGACTCTGATGGTGAGGGAAAGAAGGACAGCGATATGGTCTCGGAAAACTTTTTACAGAAATCTCCTTTTGCATGCTACCTTCATCAAATTTGAAATATGAACTCATGAAACACTTGCCTTTCAAGGCATATTTTATCTAGGACATTACTTTAATGTTTTCCTGTGTTTGTATATGGAAAAACAAACATTGAACACAGTAACAAAAAATTTCCATTGACTTCATAATGTGTAACGTTTTATATTTCGGAGCATGAAACTTCCCCTTTTACAGTAAAGCCCAAAGTGTCTTCTTCCCAATGATACCTAATTTGTGTTTGTAGGGGTCAAGAACAGTTACTGTTTAAAGTTAGGTAGGAGTAAATCCCCAAAAGTAAGTGCTGGCTACTAGTATAGATTTCAAGAACGTGCACTTTGACACCTAAAAAGAACAGCCAAAGTATTGGCCTTATTCTACAATGTGGAAGTGTGCTCGTTTTTGCGATTGTTTTAGAACTTCCGATTCAGCTGCCTATGATAAAATGACTAGGAATAATAAACGGTCAAACTACTTTCTCTACAATCAAGTGTGTTCATGACTATAGACGTCCGCATTCCCGTGGTACATAATATGGGAGCACCAGGACCCAACCAGATTTCTTGCGGCGCGTAAATAAATTTTCGAATAAAACACAGTAGCGGTCGGTAACTCTGGTGTAATTTGAACGGGAGCGGGCGGTCTAAAAATATAGCGCTCCTGAGTCATTATTTCGGAACAGCATATCTGGTGATAGACCAGTGCTTTCTGCATGTGCTTTTTTTTTTTGCACAGTCTCTGCGCACATTACCTGCAAAACGATACTCTAAGTGGGCTTTACCAACATGGGAGAGCAAAGTGAAGATGCGCTGTCCTTCAGCTTTCATTAGAAAACGGTTAGTTTACTGTTAGGAAACCCACATCAGGCACGTCTGAAGTATGAAGTCTTTTCATGAATCATAGATGCAAATAGAAAAAAAAAAATACCCTTTGCACAATGTGACAATACCTCAAAGTTTTACCCTTTGGCAGTCACAAGACTGGAACCTCAGCTTTAAGGCGGCACTCATGTCTCATCACAAAATAGCAAACAAAACTGACATTTAGCCTACAATTATTGAACAACCTACAGTTTTATCTGTTATCTCTCTCGTTTGGTAGTACCCAATTTAAACGTGAGATTTTGGAAACCAGATCTAAATTTAGTGGGGTCGGGTCGGTTAAAAAAACAGGGCGGGTTGGGCAGTGGGTGAACAAAGGCTAAATATACGGCGGGAGCGGTCAGGTGTGGAATAAAACCTTGTGGGAGCCGGCAGGAGTGGGTCTTAAAAATGAGTCCTGTGCAGATCTCTACATGACTATACAGACAAAGTAGAATAATATAGAAGGAAAACATCAGTTTGCAACATCAAACAGCAGAACGAGCTGTTTTTAATGTCTAAAATTAAATGAAAGTTAATAGGACTATAAGTCTAAGGCCAAAAAAGATTATAAGGGCATGTGCCCTCTCATACGTGAAGAATAAGGTCAATACATTTGTTTCAGTTTTTATTAGAAAAGGAGTTCTGCACTCACACTCTGTTCGGTGTGACCTATTTACAAACTGAAAATTCTGTCAGTATTTATTTGAATTCATGTTGTCCAGCACCAGTATGTTCTTATTATTTTGTTCTGTAAAACACAAAAGTAGAATTTTAAAGGATCTTTGTGATGATTCTTTTTAGCTACAGTGGTCCCTCGCTATAACACGGTTCACCTTTCGCGGCCTCGTAGTTTCACTTTTTTTTTTTTGTGCAATTTGACATGCTTTTTTTTAAAGAGCACATTGTGTTCTGCATTCTGATTGGCTGTAGACCATTGTTAATCACTCTCCTCCATGTCTCCAGTACAGAATGCGTTCAACTTGCCAAATTAACATACATCTTCGATTGCTAACAGTGTGAGTTTCAACAAGAATGCAAAAAGGGTTGCAACTGTCCACAGCAAAACCATTGTAAAGGGGGTCGCACACCAGATGCACTGTGCCACAATGCGCCATGCATTTTAGACTTGTAAACATAGGTTTCTATCAGGTTATGCACACCGGCACCACAAGTCAGCGGCTGTCTGCGGTGCCCAGCGACTCAGGACACGGTTTGTATTTCTGCCACGCCACAGAGCACCATCTGAATAATTTCATTTTAAATAACATCCGAATGTTCACATCCGGTGTATGTTACTTCCAACTCTCATGTGCGTGGCGCAATCGGTCTGCGAATCCCTTAAGGATGGAGTCTGCTTTAGTTTTGTAGATCAGTGACTGCAAGAAAAAAAACATTATGCTGGATGCCAACATTTATCCGCACAAAAGCTAAAAAGCTTTATGAACCTGTTGTTGACAGCGATGAATGCTTGCGCCTGACAACAGGTTTTGACCTTTGGTTTCATTCTTTGATACTGGACTTATTTTTCAATGAAAGTTTGAACATTGAGAGTGTTTAAACAAGAGAGAAAAATGTGAAAATGTTAATGCCTGTTTGAGAAAAGTGTATAAAGTGTGTAGTGAGGGGTTTTACAGCCTTAAAAACATCTATAATAATTGTAAAAAATAAAAGCTGACTACTTCACAGATTTTGCCTATTGCGGGTTATTTTTAGGAACGTAACTCCCACGAATAACGAGGGACCACTGTATACCCAAAAAGGCCCCTAAAAGCAAACACTTTTTTTTTTACAAAAGGTGTTTTTTTAAATACCTAAAGGGTCTGTAATGTTAACCTAAAGGTACACAGTAGTACCTTAAAAATACAGTAGTGTAACGAAATTATAGGTATTAATATGCCTTTCCAGTACAGTACCATAATGAACCCTTTTAGGTACAAAATATATGCTTTGAAAATGTACCATTCCAGGGACAGTTTTTGTATAGTGTATCAAAGTAATCATACTGCAAAACTTGTGCATTAAATTTAAATCCTGAAGAAAGAAAAAAGGTTAAAACTTAAAAAAGCAGATTTTTATTATCATGTATTTACAGTACTCACATTGTTCTAAACCTGTAAGAATTCATTCATTCATTAATTTTCAACTGCTTTTCCGGGCCGGGTCGCGGGGGCAGCAGTCTTAGGAGAGAACCCCAGACTTCCCTCTCCCCAGACACTTTTTACAGCTCCTCCGGGGGATCCCAAGGCGTACCCAAGCCAGCTGAGAGACATAGTCCCTCCAGCATGTCCTGGGTCTTCCTCGAGGTCTCCTCGTGGTGGGACATGCCTGGAACACCTCTCTAGGTAGGTGTCCAGGAGGCATGCCAGAGCCACTTTAGCTGACTTCTCTCGATGTGGAGGAGCAGCGGCTCTACTCCGAGCTCCTCCCGGGTGACAGAGCTCCTCATCCTATCTATAAGGAGGCACCCTGCCACCCTGTGAAGGATACTCACTTCGGCCGCTTGTATCCGAGATCTTGTCCTTTCGGTCATGACCCAAATTGAGAGCTTTGCCTTCCGGATCAGCTTCTTTTTTACCACAATGCACCGATACACGTCCACATTACTGCTGCCACTGCACCAATCCGCCTGTCAATTTCACGTTCCATCCTTCTCTTACATACTTCAAGTATGGGGTAAGGAGCTCCCTCCAACCTGGAGAGCCAAATGGAGAGTCTATGGAGCCAAACCTGTAAGGATTTATTTTATTTCTATATTAATAATTCCTTACATTTATGTAATGCTTTTCTGGACACTCAAAGCGCTTTGCATATTTTCAGGGGGAATCTCCTCATCCACCACCAGTTTCTGTGTCACTAGTGGTTTGCACTGTATGTACCGATCCCATAATACATATAAAATGTTACAATGTAGGTTACATGTGTTTATAAAAGATAGTCCTACTGGTTTGGGAGATATTAGGGAAAATGGGGGAGACAGAATTGTAATTTCTTTTGGGTGAATTACACTCATAATTTGTCACCCTCACACAAAGCTATTAATTGGCTTCACTGGGATTTCATTTTGTATAGGTTAATCTTACAGTGCTTTTACAGAGTTTTGACATTTATATTGTATGGAAAAAACCTGCAAGCAATTTCACATTAAATAATTTTACAGTGCTTTCATAGAGCTTTTAGTATTCTTCTGAAACCTGACCTTGTCATAGCACTGTATATAAAAACTCAACAATAAAAGTCTTCAAATTTCTCCTGTTTGGTTTTGATAGTAAAAAATCCCAGCATATAGATTTCAGCTGTCAACAAAATAACTAAACGACAGAATGACTTTTATTTTGCTTGATCCTTATGAAAGTATATTCATGGTCATGTTGACGTTGATGTGAAATTGTCTTCTCTTTGCTCTCTTCTGACAGCATTGCAAAAGAGCCGTCACATGTTTCCATTCATTAAGATGGCAAGTGCATGACAAGGTTATCATGCCACCATAATGGAGCCATTTGCGTCAGTGTGGAGCCCTCAATTACTCTGTCATCGGCTCTCAAGCAGAAGGGGTTCGAGAGAAAGTGAAACCTCTCATCGGAATGAAGCAGGACATTACATTTTGCCTGCTGTTTTCAGCACAGAGGAGTTTGTTAAAGGCCGCATGAACTGTTACTGAGGCTTTTATTTCAGTATGTTGATGTACTTTCAAAAGAAACAGAGTGCATTTATACCATGACCCACCATTGACTTTCTATTGCAGGAGGGTAATTCTGTCATTTCTGACTTGTAACTAAACACAGAAGAATATCTAAAAGCTTCTGTTTGACATGATGTACTGTAAACAAACTAAATAAACCCAGAGAGTCTAAATAAGAGTTTTTATAAGCTGCCAAATTGTAAAAGCCAGCCTTTAAAGTCACAAATGTGGATATCGCAATGCATCAGCTGGAAGAATGGCTCAAATTTGGGATACTGTTACACTTTGTATACCTGTGTGAGGTAAACATTTAGTCACTGAAAAGTCAAATCTCCTCCTCTTAGGTTCACATAGGGTGGTGAAATAATAATTTGACATGGTTAAAGGTGCTTTATGTAAGTTTCTGACTCTTCTAAAGCATAAAAATACCATAATATGTTTGCATATATTTAAGAAATTTAGGTGAACTTACTTGTTTATCTGAAAAACAATGCTGAAGTCAGATATTCTGTTTGAAAATGTGTTTTCCATGCCAGAATGCTCTCTTTGTTTATGTTGTTTTAACATGTCCAATGCCAGTTTAGCCAATTATATTTCAGCACTCCAGGTTGCCTTGGTGGAAAACCGCATATTTAATTAATTCATTCAGAAAGGCTCTGAAAGCAAGCGTCCATGACCGAAATGCAACCTCCGGTGGACAGTATAATATGAACTCCGAAATGAAACAGATTCAGTTCCACATGAGGTTATTAATTAGCAAATAATATAAATATTAGGAACGTAAACATTATGTGAGCAGGTTACACTGTAACCACGTGTCCAACAACATGCTTCGTGACGAGATATGCAGAGCAATTTGGCTGTTTGCACCAGACAAAACACAACATGCATGAAATGGTAAGGTTTATAATCTATTTAATACATATTAACCCTCTTTAACATTATTAAATGTAGATGCTGAATCACGTGTTTAGTTCTAAAGTTCATTTTCAAGATCTGAGGGGAACTATCAGCAGCTGCTTTCAGTATATGGCAATAAATATCATGTAAAATGGCATTCAAACTCACATTGTTAGCATTTAACACTGAATAAAGCACACGAGGTGTACCTGAGGGGATCATAGTCATAGTTCTGTTGTTCAGCTGTGAGAAATAGAAGCCATTTGTAATATATCAATTCGAGGTGAACACTGTTTAAATCACTCCATCTTGTCCTCAATCTGGCAACCTGCGCTTCTGTTTATTGCAATACTAGTGCAATACCTAGTTTAACCACTGAGTGTGAAACTTACATACTGCGCCTTTAAAAATAATGAATGTTTCCTGTCACCAATTACATTTCATTCTAGCAGGTGTAACAGTAGTTCTGTAATATTACATGTTGCTTTTGTGTGCTTGAATGCTTGTTTTTAAGGGGATTGGCAGCTTATAAAAACATAGTTTTGGGTTCTTTAACTTGTTTACTTTTTAATAGTAACATATACATTTTTATACTAAAACTCGTGCGCAAACTCAGTCCTGCAAAGTTTAGTTCTAACCCCAATCAGACATACCTGGGCTAGCTAATCAAGCTATTACTAGCCTTTCTAGAAACATCCGTGCAGGTATGTTGAATCTGCAGGACATCGGCCCTCCATGACTGAGATTGGGCACCCCTGTTTTAAACATTATAAAGCATCGGTCTCAAACTGGATTACTGGTGGGCCACAGCTCTGCACAGTTCAGCTCCAACCCTAATCAAGCACAGCTGATCCAACTAATCAAGGTGTTCAAGACTACCTCGATTAGTTGGATCAACTGTGTTGAATTAGTGTTGGAGCAAGACTGTGCAGACTTGCAGCCCTCCAGGAATCCGGTTCGAGATCTACGTTATAAAGTCAATGGAGCAGTTTGAATTGTTTTCCCCTCTAGTGGGAGTGACCTTCATATTGTGACGCATTGCACTCTGGCTGTTTCTCAATTCCACGAACGCAGAGAACGGACTCACGTTCTCGTGAAGACTGGTCTTGCCAGGTCACCTCGGAAGAACGAACCCGGGAGACCACGAAAAATGAGATGCTGCATTTTTCCTGATGGTCACGTGACCTTCACGCATTTTTAATAGAAAGTTATTTACATTACAGCATTCATACAACAATTTATTGTTTTTCCCCTTTTCATAATATATACTATGCAGAAAGACTTTACAAATTTACGCTGCACAATATAAATAAAACATTTTAATATGAATTTCAGCAAATAAACATCCTTAATGTGTTTATTCCTTTATTAAGATGTTATGGTAATGTTTAGAATTACCATTTCATTTAGGGAAACTCCAGAGATAAATAAGTTTTATCGCTGAACTTTATTAATAAATCTATATAAAATGCTGCGCTTCCCACTTCCAGTCGCAATGACTTCTGGGACTTCTAGAGTGAGTTTGGTGCTCAAGTCTGCATCCATGCATCCTCGATATCAAAAACACATTCAGGAAGTTTCACGCGTCCTCCGTTCTTGTGGTCTCGAGTATAGGAATTGAACTTTAGCAGTTGATGATGATGTTACATGAGAACAAGAGGACGCAAGATCGCTAAAAAATGTACATTGAGAAACAACCTCTGTCTCTATGGAAATGGGATATTGACTGGAAGGGGGGGGGGGGGGTACATGCACATTATTCCATAGTTGCAAACTAACCGTGAGAGGAAGTGTGGTTAAGAATACTGTGGCTGAAGCAGTCAAACTAACGTCAGCAAAGAAGGAAGCAAATGGTCTGAATTTGATTGAAGATTATCAATACACTTGCACACATGCTGGGTTCCACACAATTCCTTCATGTTGTCCCTACAAAACTGCATTACGTTAACATATTTCTTTTTTTTTTTAATTTAAGTGGATTCAACATAAAACAATTAAGTTGTCCCCAAGAATCTCAAGAATTGTGTTTATTCAGCTTATTTTAAATAAGTAGATTGAACAAGTAGCTAAAAACATTTTTTTAAGTGCAAACTGATTGTTCATCTGAAGAATAACAAGTTATTTTTCCATCCACCATTTTGGATATGCACATAAAATATATACATATAAATAAATTAAAAATTGGTTGATGGAAACACTTTTACCAAACAAATTCTAGTATCCGCATTGATAAAGTCATGTGATTTTGTTATAAGAGATCATGTGATAATAAAATCTGAGCACATTGTAAAACATCTAAAAATTATTGTGTTGGTCATTCTAAAACACCTTAACAATTTCAGTATTGGTGTTATTATATTATTAACTACCTCCACAACTGTCAAGAGCGTTTGAGCTCTGCGTCTCATGGCTTCAAATGCCACCATGCATTCCTTGCATGTCGGCATCGTCTTCTGAGATGCAAGTCATTTATTAAATAAAGAAAAGATTCACACAGCATCTCCTACAACAGCAAATTCCATTTTTACTGTTG
The DNA here is from genome assembly GCF_903798145.1 of Danio aesculapii. Taxonomy (NCBI): domain Eukaryota; kingdom Metazoa; phylum Chordata; class Actinopteri; order Cypriniformes; family Danionidae; genus Danio; species Danio aesculapii. The sequence goes on from NC_079436.1 coordinate 40,924,863, forward strand.
ATATTTGGTGCCAGCTAATCAGAAAGTGACGATTTCGATCTCTTTGACTCGTTGGATGGAAATGCTGCTTTATTTGCATGTCTTTTATGCAATATTCTAGTTTTGCGCATACATTTAATTTGCAGTTTTGGATGGAAACATAGTTAATGTGTCCTAGCAAAACAAATATTGTAAATTTAGATTACACACACACTTTAAACCTCATAAAGCCAGCAGGGAGGAAAAAAGTAATTTCCACTAACTTTTCTGCTCAAGCCACTGGTGCTTGTTTTTAGAGGCTTGAGGGCTTAAATTTCACTCATCTTATCAGAACGTTCCTGCATATGGAGCCTAGCAGGGCATCTGCTTAATGCAAAATCCCACCGGCGATGCCAACTTTACCAACCAATTGCTCTTATCTGGAAAGAAGAAAACAACTATCATCACTGGACAAGTTGCAGATTTCATGCACACGTGTGTGTACGTGTGTGTCCATAATCCACATAACAGCTGCATCATGTTCTTCCTCGGTGGAATTTTAGGATCACAGTCTTATAAAGCTTCTCTGCCAGCCTGCGAAGCACTGCAGGTGGTCGATGCTTGCCGAAAATGTGCAACGCTGCCGCAGCTGCTATAGAGCAGGAACCACAGGAGTGAGTCTGTCCGCCTCTGGCTAAATCAATAACTATCAATCTCTCCAAAAGCCAGGCATTTCCTTTAGTTTTACTGCCAGTGAAATGCGAGTTGGCTCCTACAGACACCAGGTCTTTTCAGTGGTTGGTGTCATTTTTACACTTCGAATTACCAGCATCTGCTGTGATTAACAAAATTCACATCACCCCTCCATAATATTTTTCGACGTGATTAATGCGAATATTATGACGCACAACTTATTTATGATATTGAGTTTTGAGGCTCGGTGCGTATTGGATTTTTGTCCTCTGCTCGTTATCAATGTTTCGGTCTTGATTGATGACTTACACTTTAATTATTTATTGAAATACTGTAAGTGGATGATAATTAGAGAATATCTGAGCTAAAGAAAGTGCTGATCTGAAGGGCAGAGCTTGAAGGTTGACAAAGTTCATCTGGACTGCTCAGAATTCAGCCGCTGTGTGCACAGAACTGCAAGATCCGATCAACTGCGAACAGCCTTGTGGCATACTAATTATACACTGACACATGTTATTCATGCTTCTACACACACAGATGCATGGGTATTACTGTTTCTAATATATCAGAGTGACTGTTCATTCGCTAACTGTTATCATGGAGCATTTTTATGTGTGGCACTTTTGGACATTTGACAAATGTATATTATGTATATAGACCACTTCAAAGTTTATATTGGCTCTCTGTTTTTACCATTATTAGAGTTTATGTTCTGAATAAAATGTGAAAATGCTGATAACACATTAGAATGAGAATCATTTAAAACATTTATTGGCAATAAAAAAATGAAATAAAATAAAATAAAAATAAGAATAGGTCAACACAAAATATTCCATGATTCCATCCCAAATATATATTTTACATAACCAAACTAACTAACAAACTAACTGAGTAGCAAATTAACGAACTAATTATCAACCAACCAACAAACTAACTAAGCAGCTAATTAACTAACTAATTACCAACCAACCAACCAACTAACTAACTAACTACCAACCAACCAAGCAAGCAGCTAATTAACTAAACAACAAACAAACAAACAAACAAACAAACAAACAAACAAATTAACTACATAACTAACTAACTAAGCAGCTAATTAACTAGCCAATTTTCAAACAAACAAACAAACAAACAAACAAACAAACAAACAAACAAACAAACTAACAAACCAACTAACTAACTAACTAACTAACTAACTAACTAACTAACTAACTAGCTAGCTAGCTAGCTAAGTAACTAACTAACTAACTAACTAACTGACTAACTAACTAACTAAGCAGCTAATAAACAAACCAATTACCAACCAACCAACTAAGCAGCTAATTAACAATTTTCCAACCAACCAACCAACCAACAAACAAACAAACAAACAAACAAACAAACAAACAAACAAACCAAAAAGCTAATTAACTAACAAATTTCCAACCAAAAAACAAACTAAGCAGCTAATTAACTAACAAATTTCCAAAAACCAACAAACAAACAAACAAACAAACCAACAAACCAACCAAAAACTAAGCAGCTAATTAACTAACAAATTTCCAACAAAAAAACAAACAAACAAACAAACAAACAAACAAACAAACAAACCAAAAAGCTAATTAACTAACAAATTTCCAACAAACCAACCAACCAACCAACCAACCAACTAACCAACTAGCTAATTAACTACTTACCAGCAAACTAGCTAACTAAGTAACTACAGTACTACTATTTAACTACATCTTGTTATTTGATATTTGTCTATCTAATTCGATTTATTTCCTGCCATAGAAATAAACTGTTGTTTGTGGAATAAGAATGAAAAAAATTATACACATAAACAACAATATAAATAAATATACTTTGCAGTTTATTCAATTAAATTCAATTCACCATTATTTGTATAGCGCTTTTACAATGTAGATTGTGCCAAAGCAGCTTCACATAAAGGTCATTGTAAATTGGAACAGTATATTTTAGAAGGGGACTGCTTTTATTTATTTATACTAGGTAAATTACTAGCTAAATAGCCCCAAACTGCTTTTCATCTCTTTTATAATATCCCACACAACAGTTTCATAATAGCTGAATATCTGTAGCTGTTTACAGCAGCAGAGCTGAGACTTCAACATGGATATCTTGTCAAAAATATCCTTTTAGTTCCCAGTTCATTCATTTCCCTTCTCTTCACTGTTACAGCAGCACCTGCCTGCACCTGTTTTACCTTTCCATTCAGTGTCTGTTTTTTTTTTTTTTTTTTTGTGCTGATGAGCAGAAAAACTCACCAAAACAAACGATTTGCATCATAGCAGTAAGAGCTGCAGGAGTCAGCAGAGTTTGTGGCTCTGCTCTTGCACTGCCCTTCCCAGAAAACAGCTTTGGTACAAACTCCATCTGCCAACACACCATAGCTCACATTGCACGAGCACATGAGCAATACCGCTACACCATTTCATACATGTTTGAAAAGACAATGCATGTGTTAAGTGATGCACTCCAGAAAGCAGCTACTAACTTTTTTCCTACATTTTCTGTGCAGATTTTTTTTTTCTTTTTATTGAAAAAATGGACTGAAATTCTGTGCAATGAATTTGAGAATGATCAAATATGTTGGCAATAATTTAGACTTTGATGCATGGCTGTAGTCAGGGTTTGAAAATTAGTGAGGTCTGGAGGTTAAGAATTGTGCAGTACAAATGAATAAATACTTTCTGCAGTATATAGTAAAGTCCATTAATGCATGCCTTGTAAAATATGTATAAACCAAGTTGTTTTGATTGAAAAAACAATTAACCTGACACACAATTCACAAGGAAATTCAATAGAAAATGTTATTTGATATTGTCTGAAAAAAAAAAATGGCTTCCATTTACCTATACACTGTGTGCACAATTATTAGGCAAGTGATTATTTTAACCATATCATCCTTTTATCCATAATTTACAAGCTGTATAACCTTGAATGCGTATTGGATTTAATGCATATCAGGTGATGTGTATTTGTGTAACGAGGGAGAGTGTAGCCTATCAATGCCCTATATCAAGATGCGCATATTTATTAGGCAGTTTCTTCTCCTCTGGAAAAATGGGCCAAAAAGGAAATTTAACTGACTCTGAAAATTGTAAAAAGTCTTTCAAAGGGATGCAGCACTCTTGAAATATCTAAGATATTGGGACGTGATTACAGAACCATCAAATGTTTTGTTGCAAATAGTCAACCGGGTTGCAAGAAACATGTCGAGAAAAAAAGATGCAAATTCACCACCAAAGATGTGAAAAGAGTCAAACATGAAGCTACCAGGAACCCATTATCCACAAGTGCTGCCATATTCCACAACTGCAACCTAGCTGGAGTGTCAAGAAATACAAGGTGTTCAGTTCTCAGAGACATGGCTATGGTTAGAAAGGTTGAAACTCAACCACCTCTGAACAAGACAGATAAGTTGAAGTGTCAAGAATGGGCAAAGAAATATCTGAAGACAGATTTTTCAAAGGTTTTGTGGACTGATGAGATGAGAGTGACTCTTGATGGACCAGATTGATGGACTCGTGGTTAGATCAGTAATGGATACAGAGCATCACTTCGATTCATACGCCAGCAAGGTGGAGGTGGGGTACTGGTATGGGCAGGTTTTATTAAAGATGAGCTAGTTGGACCTTTTCAGGTTGAAAAGGAACCCAAAATTAACTTTTAGACCTACTGTCAATTTTTAGAAGACACTTTGTTCAAGCAGTGGTACTGGAAAGAGTCTGCTTTTTTCAAGAAAAAAGGCCAGTAAAGGTCTTAAAGATGAAAAAGGAATGACATGGCCCACTTCTTCACCTGACTTAAACCCTATTGAGAACTTTTGGGCCCTTCTTAAGCAGGACATTTACAGTCAAGCTAAACCATACGCCTCTTTGAACAATGTCTGGGAGGCTGTGGTTGCAGCTGCACAACAAAAAATTTATTCTGACTAGATCAAGGAACTGACTAACTCAGTGAATGGAAGGCTTGTGACTGTCGAAAAGAATGGTGGCTATATTAGTCACTGAGTTTTTTTTTTTTTCAGAAATGTTTATTTGTAAATTGAGTTTGTACATTGTTCTTACTTTAACAGAAGAAAATAAACAAGTGAGATGGGGAAATCTTTGTTTTTCATTTAGTTGTATAATAATTCTACACACTAATAGTTGATCAATAATTGTGCACACAGTGTTTTTTTAAATATCATGATTAAAATGAGTGGACATCCATGCCATAATTAAATTAAAATCTTATTCTGTACTATATCTTTATTTAAAATATTCCCCTAAATATAAACAAACATGAAAAAAATTAAATTTGTTTACCACTTAATATTATTGCCTTTCTAGTGCATTCTGACAAGATATTATAGAATTGTAATATTTGTGACCATTTACTGGCAACTAACCACTGGCACATAAAAACATAATGTCTATCTTACAAACCTTCAGAAAGGTTCATTTCAGTTTTTAGTGTTTTATTTTGTATTAATTTATTTGACATTTCATCTTCAATATATATATATATATATATATATATATATATATATATATATATATATATATATATATATATATATATATATATATATATATATATATATATACTGTTCTACTGTTATAATTGGTGATGAAAATAGATGATGTTCAATAAGATGTACTTGTGTGTACTAACTGTTTATTCAGTTAAACATGAATGTTGAACTGTAGGCCTACATAAGCTCCAAACAGCGATTTCATACTTGCTTTTGATGTACGTACATACAGAAAATGCTGCTTCTCAATGCCAAGTTCACAGAGCCCTGACAGTGTGTCAAACATTGAGTATGTTTACATGGGCAACGATACTTTAATAGAATTTTAATATGATTAAAACAATACTCTGATTAAGAGTCTACCATGTCAAAAGCGATTTTTGATTACCCTAATGCGAATTAAGTCCTAACTGAACTAAACAGAAATAGAATTAGGACATGTGGAGTACATATTAGTGGCATTACTGAAGTAAACACTGCAATCAAACTATGACCGTCATGTAGGACTTTTCGCTATATTTTCCGACAAGATCCAAGACACAGGCGGCTGTCAGTAAAGGACCACACACAAAACACACACAAAACACACACACACACACACAAAACACACACACACGCAAAATGTGGAAGTTTCTTTTCTTTACGTTTGGTGAGCGTTATTACATTCTATAACACTCTCACCAGTCCTTGCTCCTTTTTTGCATCTCATAGCCCAGTTTGTCACGGCGTATGAATGAAATGTTCATGAGTTAAAGTGATACTGCCCAACTGCAGTTAAAGTCAGGCATCCTGCTGATTTGATTCAGAAAGGCACTTTTTTTGTCAGACGGCTCACCGGTCAGGTATACATCCGCGCTAAAATATCAAGGTGAAAGTCATCATAGACTTGCGTAGAATAGACCCAGCTCCCAACCCAACTTTGAGAATAGATTAACGGCGATATTTTTTTTAATCGCACGATAAGAGTCTCACGTTAACGCCGATAACGGCCCAGCACTAATATATATATATATATATATATATATATATATATATATATATATATATATATATATATATATATATATATATATATATATATATATATATATATATATATATATTTATTTATTTATTTTTCTGACTATTTTCAGTTAGCAAGATGTGACAAAGATTATATTAATATTTAAAACATTTATACTCTACATGTTGTTGTTTTAAAAGTGTAAACTCCTAACTGTTGGAATATTTAGCCATTTCTATGCATGCTCAATAAAAAGGTCAGGAAAGGATTTTCTTCAATGCCAACAATATTAGTCATTTATTAGATACAACTGAATAATTCGATAGCAAAGCTCTGGGTCAAGTTACACCGATGCAATACAAGAATTACATTTAGAAGGTTCGCAACAACTTTGCATTTCCCTGACTCCACTATTTATACACAACTGACATTAAAAGGTGGAGTTTTGGTGGAATTTGTCACTTATCAATCATTGACATTGACATTGATATCAGATAAGGCATGATCTGTAACATTCTGTCTTCACACCTTTAACCACATTTCATTGTATAGGAAAGCTAAATGAGAAATGAAAGTTACTTCCATATATCGATGTCGCTCTATCTTTCCAGCAAGCTGTATCTACTTCTGCAAAAATGCTTCATTAGTATGCCAAGTGTACACTTCTCACACTCAGAAAAGAAGTTTGGTTAACATACAGTATCACCCAAGCAATACAAATGTTTAATGAAAAGAACAAGTACCAAAATAAATAAAAAATGTATTCCTTTCACAACAGTTATTATCATTTTATTAGTTCTTACATATAAGTATGATTTATATAATTTATATACTTATTATACAAGTTAATATATTAATAATTGTTATTTAATAAATGTCCAAAATGTGGTGTCTCGCATGCATCCAAATCTGCATATATATTTTTTGTTTATTTCTATTTTTGTAGCTGTTTTGTTTATTTTTAGCAATAAAGACAACACTGTTTCTATAATAGTATAACTGCTAAAGATGTGAAAGCCCTTGCAGCACAGGTTTAGATGGCTTGAGTTCAGCACATGGCTCTTCCAGGCTGGTGGGCGTCTGAAACGCTCCTCTGAGATGTGCACAGGGCACAGCTGATGAGAGCTTCAGCCAGTGTTTTATGAATCTGTAATGGCCATCATATTTCAGCTAGTCAGGCCCGTATGTTGTGTACACCATGCTGGAAACCAATTTCCTTCATTTTGGGATTAACTTCGCTTTCGTCCAGTGAGCAACGGCTGTCGTTTCAGTGCTCGCTGCATATGATTACCACCACTTTATGTCGCTCAAAGGAGGTTTTAATATGCCTACTAGATCTATTCTGATTAATTTGAACATTTTAGGTTGCAGGTCAGCTTGAGCCATTACTACGGTGGCCAAGAGAGCTCAAAAGGGCTAAAAAGCACTAACAAACTGAGAAAACATCTTCATAAAATTCTCACACACAAATTCTCGCAATATGCAAATACAGGAATTATATATAATTTCTAGATGTGTTTATATATGCCCATATATGAACATATATGTATAATTGTATATAATATAATGGAACATTCATGTACATATTTGTTATTCCAATGGTTGGCAAAAAATATATGAAAGTGGCCATTTTTGCAATTTTTCAAAATATATGTTGCATAACATATGGTTATATATATGGTTATATATATATATATATATATATATATATATATATATATATATATATATATATATATATATATATATATATATATATATATATATATATATATATATATATATATATATGCGAAATTTAAATATTACAGTTTTTTCAGGCGCTAACAAGCATTTGTCAAACTTGTTGTCACATTTTCAAAACTCTAAACACAATTAGCACAGCATCAGTCTTTTGTGGCCATACCATTCACATATTTCATGTCATTTTTACCCTATATGCAGTCAGTGAATATATTTCCACAATGCTAATTTTTTTAACAGACAAGCTATACACTTCCCATCGAAATGATGGATTGTTTTTGTAGTATTTACAAATATTAACACGCAACATCCCACAATACCAAACAACAATATTCCAAACCTTAGATACAGTATAAAAACCTCTTCTTCTACACTGATATCAAATATATCAAAATATATCTCAGCTGATAATAAACAAACAAGTGAATAATTGACACAGCTGATTTATGTTAGGTAACTGGGCCAACCACAGCTGTTTCAAGTCTGACTTAGACCCAGTAGCAGGGGTTATTTTTTCCTATTACATTTACACTTATACAGTATAAGGAGGACTTTGAGGAGTGATATTGATGAAAACATGTGCCCAAAACCCAAAGATCGCAGATATTAGAAACAGTAATTTTGTGCTTTTTTTAGATCTCCCCTTTTTACAGCAATACTGTAAAACTTTTTTTTTCTTTTTTCATACGGTGTTTCTACTGTACCTTCTGTAGTAAACAGTAATGGAAAAAAAAAATTATTTGCTTTTTTTCTGGAATGCTTTTGAATGTGAACATTACTGTACATGTAGACATACAGTTCCCAACCAAGTAATTTTGTGTCAAAATGGTGGACTGCATGCTTTGCATGCAAATACCTATAAAAATGTAACATAAAAATCTGTTCAGTTTTTGTAAGATTAACAATAGCCAGTATATTGAAACCTGGTGTAATTTGATTGACTGCATGTACCTTGTGAAGTGAAAACGAGTGTTATTCTTTGACAATATGGTTTTATTTTGAGTCAGATTTCCAGTGTTCTCTTATGAAATGAAGAGTTAGTGTATAACTAACACGTCAATCATTTTATTTTGAGAATAAAATGATCCATTTGGCCAAATGCATTTTATATGTGTGAGGCTGTGTTAAGAGTTTAGAAAAAAAGTATCTGAAGTATGGGTAAGCGCTTGTTAGCGATTGAAAAAAAAAACTGTAACATGTATAAAATAATGCAATTTGCATATATTTCCAGCTATCAGAAAAACACTAACAAATTAAGAAAACATTATCAATTTGACAGCACAAATTCTCACAAAACATATATACAGAATATAGAAACACACTGCAAATAGGGCAGACCACACTGGGAATCGGGGACCACAAAAAGTGACAAACATTGCTGCTTCCTGCTTAGAGTGAGCAGTGTTGTTGGAATCTGAGTTTTTTTTTTGTGTATTTAAATGTCCTAGTTATAAGATTCCATGAAGTTTGTATATTCCCCTAATAATTGGATGGATTGCACAATTAACGGTAAATTAAATGTTATTTTATATCCATGTGTGTCTCTTCGTATTTAAAAATGTAAGATACAGCTTTCAGGAAGGGTTTTAAAAATGCATCTCTGCTGCCATATTAATGTCAAATAAAACAGTTGTCATGCCAACTTGCCATACTAAAAATAAGACGCTTGCCCCACCTCTGATTTCCTCTGTGTAACTGAAGGCACTGGACAACGTATTTGAGGATCCATGTGCAGTTTTATTAAGCAGTCAGGCAGGCAATGGTCAAACACTGGAGCAAACAGGAATATACAAGTAATCCAAAAAAGGAAGTCAGCTAACAGGCAAATGGTCAGTACAGGCGGCAAAGAATCAATAACGAGAAAACAAGGAAAGAATCAAATACAGAAAGACTAGACAGGATAACGTTCCGTGATGTTAAATAAACCAACAAGACTCAGACAAGTAAGTGAAAAATTGAGCAGTCTATATACTCTGAGCAATCAGTCCTTGAGCAGCTCCCAGCTATGTGTAATCAAAGGTGAACAGGTGTGAGTGAGGTGCATTACAGGATTTGTAGTTCATATAGTGACAAGATTTTTGTTCGAATGAAAGTGAATTTTACAAGCGATCTACAAGCCTGGATCGCTGGTGATAATGACACTCTGCATAGTCCACTACTTTGGAACTGACATTGATGATATTAATTAACTTTACATGTCATCTAAAAATGTTTACTGTAGTAATTTGAAATGTATTTCTAACCACATCTGCCAGTATTTTACTGTAAATTTTGCGTATTTTCAAAAATTTAGTATTTCAAACTTTATAAATATGAAGTTAATAAGTTTAAAAATGTTAAAACTAAGTTAGAAGAATATCAGAGGGTTTTAGGGTATAATATTTGCAAATAGCCACATGCTTTAATGATTCTGACCATCTGATTTGGAAATAATATTGAAGAATAGAGATCCTCACAGCACTTCCTGCTTGTTTCCTGTTGTATAAATGGCAACAGCAACACTGGCAAGACTTCAAATATTGCTGGAATGAATCCTCCAGAAAGCATTGAACTTGTTATGTTTCGATGGGGAGAAAAAGCTCAATGGTTTAATCATCCTACTGTGAGGTCTGCGCCAGGGTTGGAAAAAATCTTATCTTAATGTTTATTCTTCCCTAAGTGTTTCCATATATTTCAACAGCAAGAGGTTCCTCTGATATTCAGAAACAATGTCGAGGGAGGGATTTGGCTGACCTGAGTTTACATCATGTTTGTTCCTGTGTAAACTTTCACCAACATTTTAATAAAAGAGAAATATTTTGGCTTGCACAATTCCCTCCTGTTGTTACACAAAGGGAGCTGCCAATATTTTTGTCATGATCCAGCTAGTATACTATGAGCAAAAAAAATCCATTCACTGCACTCATATATCCATAAATGAAGGTCATTAATAATCCAAGGTCATTGCCATCACCTCCTTGACGTCTGTGCCTTAATTATGCATAAAGAGTGAGTCAAATGCACATTAATATTTATTGTAATTTCTATTTGTAACCGTGCCAATGCAACAGCAAAAGTCGAATCTATTTTTATTGACAGTGTCAAATTTGCAGAGGAACAGGCACTGGAATGCTGGATGTAATTAGTGCTATTGACTGAACTAATCCCAATGGAGCCATACGATTGGATGAGGATCAATATCAATTCAAAGGAAGAAATAGCACAAATAAACAAATGGGAGACCGCAGAGGAAGGAAGTCGGTCTGCATTTAGGAGAGCAAAACACACAGAAGTTGAAGTAATTGAGTAAGAGGATGAATATTGATATTTACTGGAATAATAAGTCAAAGATTTTTGTCAAAAGCAACCAAAATAAAATGATTTCATCAGTTTAGTAACTGTTATTTTAGTATCATTAACTAATAAATGTAGGGATTTAGTTAGATAATACATTAAAGTAGGTTTTGTTGCTAACATTAATATTACATAAAACAGATTTTTACCCTTAATGTTATATTCATTTTGTAGTACAATATACACTACCTGACAGAAGTCTTGTTGCCTATCCAAGTTTAAGGAACAACAAATAATAACTTGACTTCTAGCTGATAATTTGGTATCAGAAGTGGTTTATATGAAAGGCAAAGGCCTCTAGGTTACACTTATTGTACCAAAATAAAATTTGATCATGTCTTGATTTTTAATAATTTAATTAGGAGCGTAAGGTCTGACTTTGCTTAGACAAAAGTCTTGTCACTAAATAGAAAATGTACAGAATATAAAGTCCTGGTGCAGTGGAAAAAGAATTAATATTGTGTATGACTCCCATGAGCTTGGACGACTGCATCCACACATCTCTACAATGACTCAAATAACTTATCAATAAAGTCATCTGGAATGGCAAAGAAAGCATTCTTGCAGGACTCCCAGAGTTCATCAAGACTCTTTGGATTCATCTTCAATGCCTCCTCATTCATCTTACCCCAGACATGCTCAATAATGTTCATCTCTGGTGACTGGGCTGGCCAATCCTGGAGCACCTTGACCTTCTTTGCTCTCAGGAACTTTGATGTGGAGGCTGAAGTATGAGAAGGAGTGCCATCCTGCTGAAGAATTTGCCCTCTTCTCTAGTTTGTAATGTCTTGGGCAGTACAATAGTCTTGATACCTCAGGCCATGGATGTTGCCATCCACTCTGCAGATCTCTCGCACGTCCCCACACTAAATGTAACCACAAACCATGATTTTTTTCTTCACTAAACTTGACTGATTTCTTTGAGAATCTTGGGTCCATGCGAATTCCAATAGGTCTTCTGCACTGTTGGTGATGATTGAGATGCAGTTCAAGATGATTCATCAGAAAGTCTACCTTCTGCCACTTTTCCAAATGATCATCTAGAAGTCAAGTTATTATTTGTTGCTCTTGAAACTAGGATTGACAACAAGACTTTTGTCAAGTAGTGTAGAGTAGTCAGCATTTGAAGTAGTTCAAAACCTTTCATTAAATCTTTTTGACAACTTTTTTGACCCACTTCAAACTTTGAGTACTGTATGCATTTTTAATAACTTTTATTGGCTTTCAATGACTTAAAAAAATACTGTTGAAGTCAGAATTATTAGCCCTCCTATTAAATTATAATTCTTTTATATTGTTCACCCAATTTCTGTTTAACAAAGAGAATGTTTTTTCTACATATTTCTAAACATAATAGTTTTAATAACTCATTTCTAAATACTGATTTAGTAAAGATATTTTTATCTTTGTCATGAAACAATATTTTACTAGATATTTTTCAAGATGTTTGTATTTAGCTAAAATGTAATTTAAATGCTTAACTAGGTTAATCAGGTTAACTAAGTTAGGGTAATTAGGCAAGTCATTGTATAACGATAGTTTGTTGTGCGGACAATTGAGAGAAAATATTGCTTAAAGGGCTAATAATATTAACATTAAAATAGTTTTAAAAAATAAACTACTTTTAATTTAGTCAAAATAAAACAAATTAAACTTTTACCAGAAGAAAAAAATATTATAGGAAATACTGTGAAAAATCCCCTGCTCTGTTTAACATCATTTGGTTTTTTTGTTTTTAATTAACACGAGGACTAATAATTCTTACTTCAACTTTATATGTCTCCTTTTTCTCCATTTTATAAATTCTGTTATCAACTAAAGAAATATATGTTCGCAAGCTCAAACTCAAACAGAAATGTAACCTGAAAATGTACTCTGTATAAAATATGCAATATGATGGTCTGTTGAAGTACCAGTTTTGCCTTGGTAATGTGGTCAACATACTTGGTATTCACTTTCAATGGTACTTCAGTCAAGAACAAATTTCTCAAAATAATACTTACATCCAAAAAAATTATGTATCAGTCATCAACTTTTCACCTTTGTTTTGTTCCAACCGCATAACTTTCTTCCGTAAACCCTACAAGAGAGACATCTCACTGAAAGCCACTGGTGACTAAAGAAATGTCTCTTCACAAGCTGATAGACAAAATGGAAAAGTGATCTGAAATGTACTTTGAAGGTCTACTAAAACTATTGAAGTACCAGTTTTGCCTTGGAAGTACTTAGTATTCACTTTCAATAGTGCTTCAGTCAAGTACAAATTCCTCAGAATAACACTTAATTAAATACAATTACTTAAGCACTTCACACCACTAATTTCGATTCACCACTTCTGTTAGAATGTGCATTAGGATGTAAAACCCTGTGAGTATTAGTGAGGATAGGTCACCCAAAACTCAAAATTCTGTCATCATTTCATCACTTGTCACAAATGTGTTTGAGTTTTTATAAAGATAAACAATGAAATCATAAGTCCAAAGCACTCGAAAAGGAAGTTAATATTATTTTTTATTTACCCCGATGAAGGCTAGTGTTGCCGAATCGTGTACAAGTAGGTGCTGTTCTATAGAACATCCATGTTAATAAAGACTTTTTACAAATTTTTCAAGTACTTTTCGAGTGCCTTGGACTTATGATTTCGTTGTTTTCCTTTGTGAATCCCTTACCCAAAGAGAACTGAGACATTAGTTTCCCCTTAAGCACTTTTGGTTTGATTTAGGATTTATGTTTGAGGTTTTTTTTCTTTTGTTGAACACAGGATATTTAGAAAAATGCTGAAAACCTGCCACCAACCATTGACTTCAATACACTCAAAAAATTGTTTTTTAAACTACTTATTTTAAAACATGTATATATATATATATATATATATATATATATATATATATATATATATATATATATATATATATATATATATATATATATATATATATATATATATATATATATGTATATATATGTATGTATGTATGTATATATATATATATAGATAGATAGATAGATAGATAGATAGATAGATAGATAGATAGATAGATAGATAGATAGATAGATATTACTGTCAAAATTAATGCTGTTACAATAACGCATTACTAATAACGCATTATTGCCCAACACTGCTTAGTAGTTTTAACTAATTTACATGGATTGAACTTAAAACAATTAAGTTGTCCCCAGAAAAATCAAGAATTGTTTCATTTCAGCTTGTTTTAAAATAAGTAGATTAAAAAACTATTTTGTGTATATATATATATATATATATATATATATATATATATATATATATATATATATATATATATTTATATTTATATATATGTATATTAAGGGTTGAACAACTTTAGGTTTTTGGAAGTTGATTCTTTAAGGTTTATGTTTTAGTCTCTTGCATAACCTTATATGTGGAAAAATCCGCAATGTGCTGTTCTTTGTGACAAAAGTTAGCTTTTCTAAGCTCTCAGATACAAGACAGAGTGCAAATAACAATCCATGAGTGGAGCTTCCCAGTTTTTTTACTATATACGGCTGAGTTCAAATCAGTCAAAGAGAAACTCCAGAAATATGTGATTCATTTTCTCCTCTGTTTGACCGTCCGTTCGTCTCAGGGGAAGGAACACAACCCGGTCATAAACCCAAGCCTTGTCACTTTATTTATTTAAAGTGTGAAGCATCTCTGTGACACTATATGAAAAGATATTTATATTTATTTGTGGAAAAGCAGTGTGAGAAACCATATCACCTTTTTTTCCCTCCCCCTTCCAAACCTTTGCACTCCCTGTGAAAGGCATAGATTTCAATGTGTTAATGAAAACTCACAAGTCTATCTTTGCATTTCGGTTGTCATTCTTTAAACAACATAACACAACACATCATTTTTTTTATAGCCTGAGATGAACCCAATTTTATGACCTTGTGAAAAAAGTCTACTAATGAGGAGAAACCCTTAAGTTATGGCACACACACAAAAGCTGTTTTGTCATGAGTGGTTGACCTGTGATCAAAGCCTGCAAAAGCTGCCAGAGTTTTGGAGTTTTTTCCGCCCTATGGGGAGTCAAAACTTCTTAAACGTCTCTGGAGGCATGTTAATGGTGAGATGAGTTGTTTGTCATTAGTGACTGGTTCACTGGTTGGTTATGTGGAGCTTTACTACTGTTGACCGCAGTTGGAGTAACCTATGTTTGCAGTAGCATGGAAATAGTTCCAGAGTTCAAATATGCTGCCTTCATTTTGAAAGAGTTTGTAACATTAAGTGCATGGAAAGTTTTATAGTGGGAGGGACCCGTGGTTTTAAATTCAGGAAATAACGCAACATACTAAATATGTCATATAAAATGAATGTTTGTTATTTACAACACTGCCCTTTTTGGTTGAAACCACAAGACATGTTTACGGGAGGACTGCAGAAACAAACTCTGGTTTAAAGAAAGATGTCTTAATTCTGACTACATTAATAGAATAGCTAATCCAAAACAATTTATCACTAACAAGCCAGCTTTGAGGAATGTGTCTTAATTAAAAAAAGAAAACATTAATTAATCAGCTTGCGACCTCAGTCAGAAACAATTGACAAAGTATTTGTTCACTGAATGATTAGTTCACAAGTGAATGAATCAGAAGCACCTTTTCTGTAATAGAGCTGCATCTGAGTAGTATTCAGTAAAAAGTGTGTATTATTCAATTATATTAGAGGAATAATACATACAAAATAAACTTAAGTCATAACTTTTTCTTCACTTAAATATATGGCTTTCTTCTGAGAAACATAAGCAAACATAAAAAAGCCACACTGACCAGATTTCTGAGTGTATTTGCGAGCAAATGACTCAAATGATTTATTCACTGATTTGGTTCACAAGTTCATGTAATGGAGCTGCATATAAATAACATTCAAGCATTCATTTGTTAATTTTCTTTAGGCTTAGTCCCATATTTATCAGGGGTCACTACAGCAGAATGAACTGCCAATTATTCCAGCATATGTTTTACGCAACAGATGCCCTTCTAGCCACAACCCAGTACTAAGAAACACCCATACACTCTCGCATACAAACACACACTCATACACTACAGCCAATTTATCTTATTCAATTATAATGCATGTTTTTGGACTGTGAGGGCACCCCGAGGAAACCCACACGAACACAGGGAGAACCTACAAACTCAGCACAAAAATGCCAACCGACTTGAACCAACAACCTTCTTGCTGTGAGGCAACAGTGCTAACCACTGAGCCATTGTGATGCCCACATTCAGCAACAATTCATTGTTCACACGTGCATAGATCAGATGCACTTAGTATCTTTTTTTTTCTGTAATGGAGCTGTATATAAGAAGTATTAAGTAAATAGTGGGTTATTTATTCAATAGCGTTAGAGGAATAGTACATACAAAATTATTTAGTCATCACCTTTTCAACTTTTTAAATGTATGATTTTCTTCTGAGAAACATAAAAAAAAATACATATTTAAAAAAAAAAAAGCCACAATTACAAGATTTCCGAGTGCAATTTGTGAGCAAATGACTCAAATGATTCATTCACTGATTTGGTTCATGTAATGGAGCTGCATATAATATTCAGTAAGCTTTCATTCATTCATTTTCTTTCGGCTTAGTCCCTTATTTTTCAGGGGTCGCCTAAGCGGAATGAACCCCAAACTATTCCAGCATATGTTTTACGCAGCAGATGCCTTTCCAGCCGCAACCCAGAACTGGTAAACACCCATACACTCTCACATTCACACACGCACTCATACACTATGGCCAATTTAGTTAATTCTGTTTAGTTAATTCAATTCACATGATTTTAATCAAATCTGTTTTGTTTCTTTGAAAACAACCAAAAGATTTTCAACTCCATTAATCAGTTGCGTTTAAGAAATAGGTCTTGATTTGTCTGTAATGGAGCTGCCCTCGAGCAGTACTCAATAATCATAACATTATTTATTTAAGCACATTAAAATAATAATTAAAAATAATAAAACATCAGCCATTACTTCTTTGAAACATAAAAATTTTATAAACTACGTGCAATTGAGACCAGATAATAAAGTCTGATTTGTGAACAAATCTGTTTTGATTCTTTGAAAACAACAGACTTGATTTCAACCCTGTGTTTTCACTATAAATACTAAAGTCCATAAATAAAAGGATTGTAATACTGCACTTTTTAAAAAAAAACTAATCTTGAGCAAGTCTTCAATTCATAACATAAAAGCTAAAAGACCAGGGTCAATATCCCCAAAGTCACATTAAAACTAAACTTCAAAAGTTGTCATCCTCCTCACAATATCAACTCAATGAATCAGCTGCACTGCTTCTTGAAAATCCAGCTTTGAGAAATCCAGCTTTTGAGAAATCCAGCTTTGAGCCTTTTGAATATGTTTTTGCTAGCCTGATTTCACGAGGAAACATAACTATTTTACGTATTGACCGTTTAGTGGCTATTTCATATGAATTTGTACAAGTACAGTAGTATGAAAATGTACAATTTTAAAAACCCAACCCTGTTCCTAAACCCAATCGTTATTATGAACAAACTTTACTAAATTGTACGAATGAGATCTTACGAATTAGCCACTAAATCAAAAAGTCACAAACTGCGGTAAGATTGTGTTGTTGTTGTTTTTTTGCAGTGAAGCTCCATAGAATAATTTTCAGTAAGCCTAAATTTTTTTTAATCATTTAATAACATAAAGGAAATAGATATTCACCCTCATGTCATCTTTAATCTGTATACTATAACTGACGTTCTCCATCGAAGCCTACAAAAATTAGATAGTTCACTGTAAAAGCTGATAAACAAATCATGTAGTCTGATTTGTGAACAGATCTACATATATTTGATTCTTTGAAACTACCAATTAAACAATCTGTTATACAGCTTATTTATCAGTCTTATTTTAGTTAATAACATTAAATAGTTCACCCAAAAATGACATGTTAGACATTTAAACCTTTGTGTCATTCCAAATCCCACTCTCTTGCTTCAGTAAAACCTTGTGAATCAATTAAATAAAGTGATATAAAAAGATATAGAAAGAGTTTTGAAAGATGGGTTAATAATATATATATTTTTTTATTTTGAGTGGGATGTTTATGTAACCTAATGTTTATGTAACCTAAAACAGATTGTGACACTGATGTAAATGAACAAAACTGGAGTAAATGTAAGGACTGTCTAAACAATCAAACAGGTGAGATGTTGAAGATGCTGAAATCTTGCTTTTACAGCCAGTTTTTCCTCAGCGTCTGAAGGTGGCAAGAAAATGGGCGCAGGACACCAGAAAACATCAAAACAGCCCAACGATCTCCCTCAGAAAGTCTGTGTGAAGCTGCAGGGGTGCTAAAACTCTCTCACATCAACAGACAGACTGTCTGCCATATTCAACACTTTAATAAAAAATCAACCTGAGCATCTAAAGCAGCCTCCCGCTGACACCAAAATATTTCAAAACTGCTCTTTCTACAGAAGTCCTGCTTTTAAAATCAACACACATTACACATTTTGAGAGGCTCATAACAGTCATTAGAGGTCCCAATAACTGGCATCTTGGCGTTTCCCAAATCCATTGTTCCAAAGAACATTCGCAAACTGCATCACAAACAACCTTTTGAGCTGTAGTTAGAAACATAGTTCCTGGCTGTGTTCTATTCCCACTTATCCCCCTATGCCATATTCATTTAGAACATTCCAACATTTAAACTTGGAATGATTAAAAATAAAAAAGCATTAAAGTCATCACTCTTAGGTGTAATTTGCTTTTAAAGAATTTTTACAGTTCACTTTTAGCGATCTTCATGTTTACAATTGCACTCCCTTCGCAGTGCACTTTGAAGTCAGCCTCATGACGAAAGCTGTAGGTGTCCTATTATTATTATAAATTTATTTATTTAAAAAATAATGTATTTATTTGAAAGCGGAATTTACGTACATCTCCAAAGCTTGGGAAAACGAAAAACACAGCATACATTAATGCGTTTAATTATAGTAGGTTATTTATTCAGTATCTTTACTGTATATGACATGGCACTGTTGGTTAGAACATTTCTGCAGTGGTTTACATGTGTCAAATTGTAAAAGTAGACTTTAAAAAAAAAACTAATAATAATAATAATAATAGGGGGTGACGCAGTGGCGCAGTAGGTAGTGCTGTCGCCTCACAGCAAGAAGGTCGCTGGTTCGAGCCTCGGCTGGGTCAGTTGGCGTTTCTGCATGGATTTTGCATGTTCTCCCTGCGTTCGCGTGGGTTTCCTCCGGGTGCTCCGGTTTCCGCCACAGTTCAAAGACATGCTATAGGTGAATTGGGTAAGCTAAATTGTCCATAATAATGAGTGTGTATGGATGCTTCCCAGAGATGGGTTGCAGCTGGAAGGGCATCAGCTGCGTAAAAAATATGCTGGATAAGTTGGTGGTTCATTCCGCTGTGGTGACCCCTGATTAATAAAGTCACTAAGCCAAAAAGAAAATGAATGAATCAATATATAACGCCACAATTTATTTTCAGTAACAGTACATAACAGTGTTTTCTACAGAAATATAAAAGCCACTACCTCCAAGCTGCTTTTTTTTCAGTTTATTCTTGACAATTTG
The DNA here is from genome assembly GCF_903798145.1 of Danio aesculapii. NCBI lineage: Eukaryota > Metazoa > Chordata > Actinopteri > Cypriniformes > Danionidae > Danio > Danio aesculapii. The sequence goes on from NC_079436.1 coordinate 40,944,709, forward strand.
CATTTGTATAGTGTTATTATTATTAGCAGATGGGTATTAGACAGGTTTAGGAGACTAATGCATCAATATATAGGGTGTAAGTATAGGACGTGTGTTGACCACACTTCATTATTATTGTGCATTTATTCGTTTGCTGGAAATTAGAACTGAATTTAGAAATAGTTTTGAAACAAATCTTTGTGCTTAACAAACGAAATTAAATATGTAGGCTAATGGATGTCTTCTGTAGAGTGCGTACAACACAAAAGTAAAGTAAAGAGAAAGTAAAGAGGCCAAATGGAGGGGACTTTATCCTCTTACAGATAGTCTGTTTAACTGTTTTCTCACTAGTGAAGCTTTCAGTTTTTCCACTTACAAAGTCCACCATGTAGAGTAAATAGCAAAAGTGCCATGGCTTGTTGCAACTGATTCTACTTGGGAGATAAGACTCTGATTGGTTTAATGCACGCTATACTCAAAACACACCCATAACACATTACGAGAATAAATTTCCTACTCCTTAATGGAGTAGGAAAGTAAGCAAATTAAAAGAATAAGAATAGAATAAGAATAAAAGAGCAGAAAAAAATATCTATACATATTACGTGAAAAGCAAGCCATCCTGCCTAAAAAATTTTAACTCTTTAAAAAGTGATTTTTTTTTTTCCATATATTTTACCAAACTAGATTTCAATTGTTTTCCTCCCCTTGATATATCCTTCAATATTAGCAAGGAATCAAAATGTTTCAATGCTTTAAGTACCACAAAATATGCATATATTTTTACACAGTTTACACATTTATTACATGTGCAAGAAATGATTATATGGTTCAAGATGTTTGTGTAAACTCAAGTTATGAAGGAATACGTTTTCATAGCAGCCCACATGTGAGTTAAGCACAATAATCCAGTTCCACAAGCACTATATTTTTACAATATTTTGAAACCATATTTTACATCAAATAATCTACTGCCTGTCCTGACACCCACACATGAGCTCAAATCCAATGTAATAAAACAAAAGCCTTATCTGAGAGTCTGATTTGTACTTTTGGGAGTGTAAAAAACGTTGTACTAATGAGAACATCCTGCTCCATGGTACAGGGATCAACCATGACCTTCTCTATCAGAATGTCAGTCTCTTGTAACTGTGCTTGACATGATTTATGCCACCATTTGTCCTCTTGATTGCCAATATGACCTTCTTTACCTTGGTGTGTGTACAATTTAAAGCGGTGAAATCCTGCTCAAGATCTCCTGACTGGCCAAACTCTGCACTGATGACCTTCAGCGCCATTCGCTCTTTCAGTCCAGCAGATCAGCGTTTTTTTCCCACAGTTAATTCGCTAAAACTGAATCCCACACACTGATTTCTTTGTTTAAGCAGCAGATTATCAAGGGTAAGCAAACTTGCGAGTAAACGTAAATGGATTAAGTGCAAAGTGTCTAATGTGTTTGGCTAGTTTACAGTAAATTTATTGGTCACACATTATTTTGATGGTCTGTTTGTTGAATTTAAGTTGCATTGCATATACATGCCAACTAATTCTCATTAGATTATAAGTAGACTGTTACAGTAGGATAGGGTTAGAATTAGGGTTAGTGCAAGTTGAAATGTACTTGCAAAGTTTCATATAGTCAGTTAAATGTCTGTTGAAGGAGCAGTATCAACAGATATTAAGCAGTCTACTAATACTCGAATGGACCATCAAAATAAAGTGTTAGCAATTTATTTTTCCACCAGGCAAAAATCATAAATCTGTAGAACAGTTATTGAAACAAAAAGGACAAATAACAATAAAGAAAAAGCCCAGTATTCAATTAATAAAAGAAAAACTGACAAATAATGCTTGATAAATTGCTTTGTGTTCAATTATATTGTTTACCTCTAAAATCGTATTTATCATTTGTGAATATTCATGGCAATATTAAGTAATTATGATTTTTATTACGGTGTAAAACAAGGTTCCACACTGTAAAAAATTATATAATCAATAAGTCATGACAGCGTAGGTTTTTATATTAATCATAACTTAAATTCTTTAAGTTCTACAAGCTATTTTAAGTCAGTTTATTACGTTAAAAATGACTCGATTTAGGTTAATATGTTTAGCTGATTTCATTTAAGAATGAATAATAGTTGTACAGCATTTATTAATCATAGGTCAATATTTTCTAATGCGTTATTAATTAAAATCTAAAGTTGTGGTTAAGATTAAATCTTAACGCTTAAGCTGTAAGTTAAAAAGATAAACAATGTACAACTGTAGCTTCATTAAGTAGCATTAACAAACATTAATACAAACTATAATACATGTATTGTTCATTGTTTAAAGATCATTAGCTGAAAATTAGCTTTGCTAGTAAACATAAATGCATTTAATGCCTGGTTAGACCAGTTTGTTTTTGAAATACTATGCAAAATAACAGCCTTTAGTGAAATTTGCCTCAAGCATGTGGTGTTGCATGTCAAACTAACTTACAACTTACTTTATAAAAGCAACCAATGACAGTCTTATCTTCATACAGTGAGTGAATACAGATTTTTTAATTTATTTATTGACATTTGTTGTCCAACAAGCAAAAATCATGAATCTGTTATATGATTCTTTGAACGTAATGAGAAATAATAGCAGAGAACACCAGTAAAATCAAGTTTTAGAAGTTAAAAAAAAATAAACGCTGAAATTGTGTAAAAAAAAAAATTCTTTACTTGTTAATCGTGTGACTCACTCATATATTCGTATAGCAATGTTTAAAAATTATCCAGCCTGATCTCACAAGGAAACAACTATTTTACATGCAGAAAAGTGGGTTATGTTAGTCTGTTGGTTTCTTCTTTTTTATCCAAGGTTCATGTAATCTTGGATCTGGCCCTTTTCCGGGGCAGATGGTTTTCGTTGTCATTGAAAATCAAAAGCACAAGCACCTTGTCAACAACACGTGATGTGACAAGATTCCAAGCAATTTGTCTATCTGCACCAAAAATGACATGACATGACAGAAACATTTAAATACCAGCCACTGTAATCTCAATGGTAAAGGCTTTAAATCAAATGAATACATATTAAACCTTTTAAAAAAATGTTTAGGCTACTGAGTGACTGATGTTGGTACACTGTATCACAGTTCTGACTTTGCTTTTTCAAACCGCCTACTAGTTGTTTTATTTTCAAGATCTGAGGTGAACTACCTGCTGCTACTTTTATGTTAGGCCACAGTAGTAATGGTCATCGAACTGAGCCTAGTTTCTACCAAGGTTAGTTTTCCTCAGTTGGTGGAGTTTTGATTCCTTTGGTTTAAATAAGCTTTAATTTAAGTAGAACTACATCAGCATTCTACCCTCACTCTCATGCCTGCCTGATATGCTGGAATGTTTCACAATCTGAAATAGTGTTATGGATTTTTATTTTGCTTTCTACTTCTGTTAAGCTGCTTTGACACAATTTACATTGTAAAAGCAGAAATAAATTCTTTTTATTTATTTATTAGAAATAAAAACGATTGACTATACAATTGAATTAGTACAAAAACGTACAATTTGTAAAAGAAGGCATGTCACCAAACCCCAGCCACAAATGCAACAATCGTTGGGGTATGAGCAAATCATACTAAAATGTATTAATGAGATCAAATAAATTTACATGGATTGTAAATTTATTTTTGCTAAAATTAAGTTTTTACTAAATCAAAAACTGCCATGAGATTACGTTGGAATTATGAGACTTTCTTCAAAGTCAAAGTTCCAGTGAAATTAAAATAAAGTTTTTAGCTTTTAGTATCAGTGTGTTAGTCTTAAAGATATCTTTAATGAAGTGTACGGTTTTCTATTGGCTGTTTTTTTTAAAGGGGAGGAGCTACTCCTAATAAATTCTGCTCAGTGACAATTATTTTAGCTGTCGATTATCAAAAATAAGCAAATTTAAATGTAAACAAAAACATTTAGTGCCTTATTAAAGTCCAAATGAACTGATAGATTCGACCGTTTTTTTTTTTTTTTTTTTTTTTTCGTATTGTGACACAGTTCCAAGAAAAATGGAATATTAAATGAGAAAACAGTGGCCGTGGCTTGTTTTTTGATGGGAGCTGATTGGATGTAGTAAGGTAGGTATTACATTCAGAAAGATCTGGTAAAGGGTTTGGGGAAAGTTATTACAACCTAACAAACACTACCTCCTTGCTATTTCTGTCAAAACTGACAGATGGAGGGGTGTGGTTAAGTATGTTAGCCACGCCCATTACCCCAGACAGACGTAATCTGAGAGTTTACCTAAAAACAAAATGTGCTGTAATGTAATGTGTATTTATATCGCGCATTCACCATCACCATACACCCAAAACGCTTCACAATCAAGGGGGTCTCTCCACACCACCAGCAGTGTGCAGCATCCACTTAGATGATGCGACAACAACCACAGAACAATGGCGCCAGTACGCTCACCACATACATGCTATAGGTGGAGTGGAGAGACAGTCATAGAGCCAGTTCGTTGGATAGGGAAGATTGGGAGGCCATGATGGAGAGCATTTGGTCAGAACACAGGGGTTACACCCCTACTCTTTATGAGAATAACATGGGATTTTTAATGACCACAGAGAGTCAGGACCTCGGCTTAACGTCTCATCCAAAAGACAGCGCCCACTGACAGCATAGCGTCCCCTTCACTTTACAGGGGCATTAGGACTCACACAGACCACAGGTTGAGTGCCCCCTGCTGGCCTATCTAACACCATTTCCAACAGTAACCTAGTTTTCCCATGTGGTTTCCCATCCAGGTACTGACCAGGCTTAGCCCTGCTTGGCTTCAGTGAGTAACCAGTCTTGGGCTGCAGAGTGATATGGCTGTGGCAAACAGGAAGTGCATTTTTAGATGAATCATTTACCACAAAACTAGCAATGTGAGCTAACAAATTCAATATGGTTCGTTTTGATTTCATGTGTACTTTAAACCAGTTTGTGGTTGAAATACTATGAATGTGCCTCAAGCGTCTAATGTGTACACAAGCCAAGACCACCAAAACTGGTTTATTCTGCCTATACTGTAGTAGTTCTTGCCTCTTGTTATTTACTTCAGACAAAATTGCTGTTGTTTGTATAGAGTGACATCCAAAAGTGACGAATCTGAAGAGCCACAAGCCTCATTTATTTATTTATCTATTTATTTTTTAATATACTGCAAACAAATATATTCAGATTGATGTGTGTGTTGCTCTTTGTGTCAAGCCATTTTTTTTCTTGTGATATGGAAGCACATCTTATGAGAAACAAATCATTTTTAAAAGCCGAAACACTGGTTGTGTCAAAATGCTGATATAAAAGAGGGCTGATTTATTGCTGTGTTGATTCGTTTACGGTTCTGGAAGAATGGGATACCTGGCGACATTACAGAGCTGTTCATCACTGGCACGTGGCTTGCTTAGCTGTGCTGGGGTAACTGGTTTCTTTCGCACAGACGTCACCTCCTAACATATTCTTTAAAATGTCATTTGCTCTATTTACAGCATGTATGACATTGTCAACCTCGCCATCTGCTCCGTGATAATAAATTCAAGGACACACGGATTCTAGCTGAGTATTACTGAAGTTACACAACAGCAGCAGAATCACCTGTGCTGCTCGGCTCAGCGTGTGTTTTTCAGTTATGAAATAATAATTATGCGTTTATGGGCTACTTCTATGAAGGTATGAACGCTTTAAAAGGTCATATGATGCTATTTAAGTCATATGATGCCATTATTTTGTTTGGTGTACTAGAATTAGCTGCTTTAATGATCAAAGCAACTGTAAAAATGCTTCTATTAGGATATTTTACTTTTTTCTGCAAATTATAAATGCAAAAAATGTATTTTATTAAATTTTTGTTTATTTTTTTATGTTCATTATCATCTTTTTTATTTGATTGTTTTCTTGTTTATTTTTATTATTAAGCAACATACATAAAGTTGAAGGCAAAATTGTTAGTCATCCTGTGTGTTTTTTATTTTTATTTTATTCTCTCAAATATTTCCCAAGTGATGTTTAACAGAGGGTGGACATTTTGACAGTATTTCCTATAATATATGATTTTTTTTTTCTTTGAAAAGGTAAGAATCTTAATTTATCGTGATTATAAGTCAAGAGGTCATGATTATGATTAGTGTTTTTTATTACTTTACTTTTATTATTATTTATGTAAAATAGTGTATTTATGAATATGTTAATTATTTAAAATATGTTTTTTTAAATTACTTTTTTTTATTTAATTATTTATTTTTAAATCACACATTTAAGACATAAGTACACAGAAAAAAAATCTGTTATTTTACAGAGTTTTTCGCCAGCTGGGGTGCCGAAAAAAAAGTAAAATAACGATAGATAAATTACAGAAATTTATCATAAAATAACAGATGTTAAATGACAGAAATTTCTTTAAATTTCCGGTGAATTTCTGTAATTTAACATCTGTTATTTTATGGTAAATTTCTGTAATTTAACAGCTATTATTTTCTGATTTTTTTTTCCGGCACTCTCAAACAGATTTTTTTAAGTCCACTTAAGGCAAGTCATTTCCCTCGGCAACCATCTTTGAAACGCTTCTCAGGCAGTATGCTCGGGCATTCTGTCTGAATGGGGAAAGATCAAATTCTCCAAAACTGTTTCCCAAGCTTATGATTACACTACATATTTGGAATCACCTATACATTGAAACAATTGTCTCAAAAGTTCAGTTTCTAAACCTTCAAATCAAACAAAAATCTGCATTTTTTCAGACTTGCCCGAGCTAATGTGCATGCGCACTCGAAAAAAACAAGATCATGACACAAACCTTATTCATGGCCATTCTACATATTATCATTCTCTGAATAATGTACGCTGCTCTTCTGAAGTAATCCACTTGTTAAGTGTGACGTCACACGAAGCGGCTTCCAGCTCCAAGCGCTATATCAAACTGTATGGGGAGACTCATCAAATGGAAATAATAAACGTTTACAAAGCGTTGTACTACTTTAAAAAATCATGATTGCAATATATTTAAGTCTATGCCTAATATGCGATGGCCAGAAAGGAACATAACGAATATTTTCTCAATTCAAACGAGTAGCGGCTTGGACCCAGAAACAGTATTCCATACGTCACTGATACATCACGACCTGACAAGCGGATTCACAACATGGTTTTGATGGCGAGTCTGCTCCAGAATTGACAGCAACTCTTTGTTTGTAGGCGTTTGAGTAGTTTCTGTCATGTGATGTGCATTTGACAGGACAGACTCTACCTTGCGTTCGTTTCACACAGATTAAGAAACCAGAAAACTTTTGTTTTCAAGTGTAGTTGGTTAATTTAGTACAGATTTCAAGCTTTATATGGAGCAAGTATTCGCTGAGATTCATTGGCTCCTGAACTATTAGGAGGGGCTTTATTCGCCATATTAGCTGTGTCTCAATTTAGAGGCTGTATCCTCCGAAAGATACATTATAAGTGCGCTACGTCATCGTGTCGTGATGAAGGCTGTCTCATTTCAAAAAAGTTCGAAGGCTCCTTCAAATGCAGCGTCAAAATGTGTCCTTCATTTCCCAAGATAACGAAGGGTACAAGCGGTGGATCCTTCTGGGCCTCAAACATCCCAAGATTCACTGCGCGCTGATAATGGCAGGAAGTTTTTAAAAGAAAATTCTGCATTCAATGTATGAATTAGGTTAATTTTACTTGGATATTTAAACACGTTAAAAAAAAACAAAAAGAGTATGACATGTCTTACTAAAAATTAAGTTTATAGACAGTTTACATGTTTGTGTACATGTATGGATCAAAGGAAATATATTTCCAGCTTCTGTATAACTTGTTTTGCACTCATATTGCTTAAAATAAGTTTTAAAATCATAATGTAACAAAACAAAACAAAATAAAATAAAATAAAATAAAATAAAATAAAATAAAATAAAATAAAATAAAATAAAATAAAATAAAATAAAAATAAAAAGTGCGTCATGGTGGTGCAGTGGGTAGCACGATCACCTCACAGCTAGAAGGTCGCTGGTTCAAGTTTGCATGTTCTCTGCGTGTTTGTGTGGGTTTCCTCCGGGTGCTGCGGTTTCCCTCACAATCCAAAGACATGTGGTATAGGTGAATTGGGTAAGCTAAATTGTCTGTAGTGTATGTGTGAATGAGTGTGTATGGTTGTTTCCCAGTGATGGGTTGCAGCTGGAAGGGCATACGCTGCATAAAAAAACATATGCTGGATAAGTTGGCGGCTCATTCCGCTGTGGCGACCCCAGATTAATAAAGGGACTAACCCGAAAGGAAAATGAATGAATAAAACAAAACAAAACAAAATAAAAAATAAAATAAAATAAAATAAAATAAAATAAAATAAAATAAATCATGAATCTATTGGATTTTTCATTGAAAAAAAATTATTATAAAAAATAGTAACAGAGAGCACCAATAATAATGCTGGGACATGTTCATTACTAAAAGCCAGTGGTGTAAAATAACAAAGTACAGATACTCAAATGACTGTAACTGAGTAGTTTTTTTTTTCCAGAAACTGTAATTTACTAACTAATTGTTATAATGTGTACTTTTACTTTCCCTTGAGTACATTTTAAGTGCAGTATTGATACTTTTACTCCACTACTTTATTACAACCTGCAGTCACTACTTTATTTTTTCCTGTCTATGGGGATTAGAAAAATCAATCCAAGAAGATGTCTAAAATCTTTACACGCATTGACCCAGAGACTATTTAGATGCATGTCACTGATGAGAAGATGACGGATATTTACTGTATGATGACCAAAATGGTCTGCACCCAGCAGAAATATGACGTCAACATAACGTCAGATTGACGTTGTACCCCAATGTCATTGGGACGTTGCATTTTGTTTGGAAAGGAAAATCAGGTTGACATCAGAACCCAATATCAGGTCTATGTCCAACGTCCAACCTAAAATCAACCAAATATCAACGTCTAATGATGTTACAGCTTGACGTTGTGTGGATTTTACCACTATGATGTCTTTCAAACAAATGTCAGTATTTGACATTGATTTGTCGTTGGTTTAAGATCTTGGCTCAACGTTAGATTTTGGTCACTTTCTAACACAACCTAAAATCAACCAAATATTAACGTCATTTGACTTCCTTATTGGACATCAAAATAACATTGTCCTCAGATGCTGGATAGACAATGAATTTTGGTTACCTGACGTCACGACCTCTAACCTAATATTAACATCTTGATGTTGTGTGCCTGCTGGGAAATACTTAAATGCACTACAGAATGTTACGTTTACACACATCCACAAATTACATGTAAATGCATTAGCTTTTTACAGCGTAATACTCACTACTCTTGAGTACGTTTAAAAGGTTTTTACACATACTATGAATGAATCAATTTGTGAATATTAAGCAATTATCACAAATGACTCACAAAGAGATCCCATTGATTCAACATTCAAACAAGGTTATTAGCAAGTGACATGTGCAATATAATAGTGCATCACGTACACAATAAAAGACTCTCTGACCTTAAAAAAACAACCCTTCTTTGAGTTGGAGATTATCTTATTAAAATTCCATCGCCCGCATGCAATACGTTTTTATTTAACTGATCAGCTTTTCAATTAAGTTAGTCTGTTTAGCTGTTACTTCACAGTCTAGTCACAAAGTGCTAACGCCACACTCCCTTCACACATCATCACTGTGTCTTCGACAGACAGCCATTAAAATCAGGACACTTCTGCCTGACTAAGATAACAAGTGGATTTTGCGTGGAAAGACCGCCTCTGTGTGTGTGTGTGTGTGTGTGTGTGTGTGTGTGTGTTCCCAACCGATGCATAATTTGCTGTGTCTCTTTCTGAGAGATTAGGGCACATCAGTGGTCCCGCGTTGCTGCCGGTGAAGGAGGAGGCTCTACTTCTCCTTAAAACAGTTTCCTGATCTCAAGTGCAGAGTTCAGCAGTTCTCCAGAGCAGTGCAACTCAACACGGCATAAATATTCATCGCCGTCACTACAACACACTGCTCTGTGTGTCCTGATATGAGAGCGAGAACGCCAAAGAGTTAAATGGTCAATTATGAATTATGCTGCCAACAGTTCACAACCAAAACAACTGTTCTGCATTGTGTTATGATGTAAATTCCTAAGTTATTGCTGTGATGACAAAACTGACTTATTAGCAGCCAATGTCAAGCTAAAAATAGAACATTTCTTAATGTCACTATCACCAGCGATCTCATCCTGGCAGATCGCTGGTAAACACACAGATTGATTATAGAACTACAAATATGCTGGTAAATGGACTACAAGTTCAGTCATGCACTGCTCACTCACACCTGTTTCGGTTTTCCTGCTGATTGCTAACACATAGCTGAAGCTGTTCAGAATAGAATACATGGACTTTAAAAACAGCGCACACACACACGCACACACACACACACACACGCACACACACACACACACACACATCAGTGTTGAGTCTTGTTATACTGTCTTTGTGAACATTAGGATGCGTTTTGTCTTTTTTTGCCTTGCCGTGTTTTGACCTTCGCCTTGTTTGTTTGTTTGCTTACATTGCATGCTGCCTTTCTTTTGACCATATGCCTGTTATATGACCATGACTTTGGATTTGCCTGTATACATCTGTTTGACAGGGTTGATCGCTGCTTGCCTGACGTGAGTGTTCACTTCGCATTACGCTTCATATGATCATTGTTGAAAGTATCTGTTTTCATTCATGTACAGTTGAAGTCAGAATTATTAGCCATTCTGAATTATCAGCCAGCCAAGCACCCCTTTTAATATTTTTCCCCAATTTCTGTTTAAACGAGAGAAGTTTTTCTCTTAATTTCTCCTAATTCTAATAACTGATTAATAACTGATCTTTGCCCATAATATTTTACTAGACATTTTACTAGTCATTTTTCAAGATACTAGTAGTCAGCTTAAAGTGACATTTAAAGGCTTAATTATAACAGTGGTTTGTTCTGTAGACAATCTAAAACAATAAATTATTGCTTAAGGAGACTAATAATATTGACTTTAAAATAGAATTAATTAAAAATAAAAATTAAAAACTCATTTTATTCTATACAAAAACAAACAAATAAGACTTTCTCTAGAAGAAAAAAAAAGTATAGGAATTACAGTGAAAAATTCCTTGCTCTGTTAAACATCATTTGGAAAATATTTACAAAAGAAAAAAAAATCCACTGGAAGGCTAATAATTTTGACATCAACTTAATGAACTGTATGTAATTATCCATTAAACATTTATCATTATTATTATTACTGTTGAAAACAGTTATTTCACTTAACAAATGCTTAACATATTTGTGTAAAGTATGATTAAACAAGGCGATGGGGTGGCGCAGTGGGTTGGATGCTCTCCCCATGTTCGCGTGGGTTTCTTCCGGGTGCTCTGGTTTCCCCCACAAGCCCAAAGACATGTTGAATAGGTGAATTGGGTAAGCTAAATTGTCAGTAGTGTATGTGTGTGAATGGAAGTGTATGGGTGTTTCCCAGTGACGGGTTGCAGCTGGAAGGGCATCCGCTGTGTAAAACATATGCTGGATAAGTTGGCGGTTCATTCCGCTATGGCGACCCCAGATTAGTAAAGGGAATGAATAGAAAAGAAAATTAATAAATGAATGAATGAATTTATTTATAATCAGTTGGTTGTTTGTCTGCTTGAAATGTATTTATTTATTTATTCATTTATTTATTCATTATCTATTTTCATTTGGCAGTTTGTTTGCTTGAAATGTATTTATTTATTTAGTCAGTTAGTTATTTACTTTCAATTGGTTGTTTGTTTGCTTGAAATGTATTTATTTATTTATTTATTTATTTATTTATATTTGGTTGTTTGTCTGTGTATTTGTGCTATTTATGTAATTATTTATTTAAATTTTGTTGCTTGGCTGTTTGTGTTATTTATTTATTTGTTTATTTATTTTCATTTGGTTGTTTGTCTGAGTGTTTGTGTTATTTATGTATTTATTTATTTAAATTTTGTTGCTTGGCTGTTTGTGTTATTTATTATTGATTGGTTTATTTATTTATTTATTTTCATTTGGTTGTTTGTCTGTGTGTTTGTGTTATTTATTTATGTATTTATTTATTTTAATTTTGTTGCTTGGCTGTTTGTGATAATTATTTATTCATTTTTATTTGGTTGTTTGTCTGTTCGCTTGTGTTATTTATTTATTTATTTATTCGTTTACTTGTTTGTGTAAATTGTGGTTATTAAATAAACAAGGTCTTGCATATTTTTGGCTGAAGTAATTTACTAAATATTTATCTATTTATGTTTTATTAGTATCTCGCTATGAGGCGACAGTGCTAACAACTTTTAAGCACTCAATATATGAAAATAATATAAACAGATTCATTGTTTGCTTTAAAACTGTATTATTTTTTTATTTAGCAGATTGCCATCTCACTCAAAGCGCATTCTGTTTTGAATGATCTGAATTAAATGAGGAGTTTTGTGATTTTTTTTTTTTTTTTTGTGGCTGCAGACTCAACAAAGTCCATTCATTTGAAGTGAACAAATGCCTTTCATCACTTTTTTCAGTAGAAGTGTTGCAGTGTCTCTGTCTGATGAGGATCATTTCTCTGCTCTACTGTTTCCACTTCAGTGCTTCAGGGCCAGAATAAGGCAGTGGTTGGGCCAGGAATGAACCCTAGAGGCTCTCGGGACCCTGAAACAGACCTTTGACTCACTCATAATAAAAGGTCAGACACTTCTCTTTGCTATGATATGACCCTATAAGCTTTCTCAGTTACGAGAGGACACTTCAAACCAGAAACAAAGGCTGAACATGCTGACAGAAGCTCAAAATGCAGATCAGCTCGCATATCTAACATGTATAAGACCAAACTGATTCAACAAACAAAAAGCACAAATGGTGATATTTACATGGGTTAAGCTAAAATGTTAAGCTAAACAAATAAATAAAATCATTTCAACTATACATCTACATTGCAGGAATAAACAAATAAAACAGAATATAATGCAATACAACACAGTGCTCAGCATAATTGAGTACACCCCATTTTGAAAATCAATATTTTTATCCATTTCTCAGTGTATATAGGCAATGTATTTTGGTGCAGTTAAACAAAACAGATTTATTAAACAGATATATTTATTAAAATAAGATTTTAGTCACCAAACATATTTAGAAATTGAAAGATAATACAATTAAAATCAAGCAAAATATTGCAAAAAAATTACATACGACAAAATTTCAACTAAATTTTTCTTTTTTTTTTTGCTTCTCTTGATTTTTCCACTTTTTAAAATATGTATTTAATATTTTTCTATAACATTTAAAATTGGCTGTACAAGTCTTTAGACCATTATCGTAAGTTATTTTGTTAGATAAGCTCCAGATTTGGCTTCAGTACTGACTAATCTAATGTATATGCACAAATATTATATTGTTTAGCTTCCTATTAAAAATATTAATTTAAAAGAGAGATTTGTGAGGGGTGTACTTATATATGCTGAGCATAGTATATAAAAATAATAAAAAAAAAACATAAAATTGTAATTAATTAATGATTAAATGAAATAAATAACACAATGAAAACAATAAAATACAATATTTAATCTAAAATTAAATAAAAAAATGTATTAAAATGAAATAAAATCAAAATTAAATAAATCCAGCTATTCTAAAAAATAAAAACAATACCATTAATATAATAATAATAATAATAATAATAATAATAATAATAATAATAATAATTAGTAGTAGTAGTACTTATAGTAGCTATTTCTATTTATTTAGTATTTGTTTATTTATTCATTAAATCACTATCATTCTAATAAGACATAAAATAATATTTAAACATATTTATTTCATGATATCTTGAATTGTTTAAATAAAAATCATAAACACAACACAACCCCTTTAAACATAAATCTGGCAGCATTTCGTGGGGTTTAGAAAATAAGGCAAATTTAGTAGGAAAAAATATTAAATAAAGAGTTGACTTCTCAAATAAGCAGATATTGTTTTATAGATTTATACACCGTAATAATAATAATAATATTATTAATAATAATAATTATTATTATTCATTCATTTTCTTTTCGGCTTAGTCCCTTTATTAATCTGGGGTCGCCACAGCGAAATTAACCACCAACTTATCCAGCATATGTTTTACACAGCGGATGCCCTTCCAGCCGCAACCCATCTCTGGGAAACCCATTCAGACTCATTCACACAAATATAAACACTATGTACAATTTAGCCTACCCAATTCACCTGTATCACATGTCTTTGGACTGTGAGGGAAACCGGAGCACCCGGAGGAAACCCACACAGAAATGCCAACTGACCCAGCCGAGGCTCGAACCAACAACCTTCTTGCTGTGAGGCGACAGCACTACCTACTGCGCACCAGTATTATTATTATAATTATTATTGTTATTACTTCTACAGTTATTTTAGCAGTTTGTAGATTATTTTAAAAAGTTTGTTTTCAAATTCGAACACATGCATCCCATGAGATTTGTAAATGTTTCAGGCCCTCATTGATCTGAAATTAATTAATTAGAGTGAAAATGGACAAAGTTGTCATAGACATGCAATCTGGCTGCTGTGGCGGTCTAATCTCAGCAGTTCACTGAAGAGAGTCTCACATCTCCTTAAATCAAATGATCCGATATGACAAAACCCTCTGCACACTAGATTCAGTCTGAAATCTGTTCTCAACAAACCAAATTAATCCTTTGATACAAACAAAAAGAGGGGGATTGGTAGTTCTGCATGCTGCGTGCAAAAGAAACCAGCTACTTTGAAGTTAACAGATCAAAAAACGACAACATTAAAGGCAAAAAGATTGCTTTACGGAACAAAGCAAACCTCTTTGTGATCTGTGTATATGCAAACACCAAACCCGTCACTTTACTGTCAAAGAGCTGACAGGTCGCAGAAGACGGCCCGTTTCGTGATGAATAAATTATGTGTTTGAAAATCTCCATGAAAATGAATGCAGTCAATCTCCAATGAAGTGTTCGGGACTGTTCAGCGACTAGCAGACCGGATGGGGGTTGATTGAGCAGGCAGAAGAAAAATAGAAGAAAGGATAAATGCAAAGCCGCTTCACCCAGGAAAACAAATACATAGTTTGGTCTCCAATCTTGCAGTGAACTGACTGAAAACAAGCAACTGCTTTACATTCACAAATGACCAGCTAAGGTGATGTAATAAGACTATCTATCTATCTATCTATCTATCTATCTATCTATCTATCTATCTATCTATCTATCTATCTATCTATCTGTCTATCTGTCTGTCTGTCTGTCTATCAATAGATTCATAGATCTATCCATCTACCCACCCATCCATAGACCTCTTAATTTAAACATCCATTTGTCCATTCATCCATCCATCCATCCATCCACCCATCTATCCATAGACCTCTTAATTTAAACATCCATTTTTCCATCCACCATACTATCTATCCATCCATAGTCATGTTAATTTATCCATCCATCCATCCATCCATCCATCCATCCATCCACCCACCAATCCATAGACCTCTTAATTTAAACATCCATTTTTCCATCCATCCACCAATCTATCCATCCATCCACCCATAGTCCTGTTAATTTATCCATCAATCATGCATCCATCCATCCATCCATCCATCCATCGACCTCCTAATTTAAACATCCATTTGTCCATCCATCCACACGTACATCAATCCATAGACCTGTTAATTTATCCATCCATCCATCCATCCATCCATCCATCCACTCATCCATAGACCGGTTAATTTAACTATCCATCCACTCATCCATAGACCTGTTAATTTATCCATCCATCCATCCATCCATTCACCCATCTATAGACTTTTCATCTATAGACCATCCATAGACTTTTCATTTATCCATCCATCCATCCACCCATGAACCTTTCTGTCTGTCTGTCTGTCTGTCTGTCTGTTTGTCTGTCTGTCTGTCTGAAACTGCTGAGAAATGTAGAATATTACAATCAAAAGGGAGAAAGAAACATTTATATTTGATGAGATTACTGATGGTGTTTGGCCATATATTTGTTAGTCTGAAAGTGAAAATCACTCATTTGAGACTCTAGAGTTTATGAAATTCCTCAGAAAATGCAAGTATACCAACAGCAGCTGTGGAGCAATTGGTTCTTATTAGAGATGCAATCACGATGGCTGACCAATCCTTGGTTGGTCTTGATCCTCTGTTAATGATTCATTTGGAAACCGGATGTTTTAACATCACACACAGCACATTTTGGTCATTTATGCCTTGATTAAATCTTACGACCTAAAACGGCTTATTTTTTCTGAGGTGCTTATGAATTTTTATTTTTGTATATGTTATTCCTTTAATGAAGAGCTTAAAACATGTACCCAACATTAGTATGCACAAAACAGCAATCCAAAAAGCACCCACTTAAAACAAGAAGTGGTTTTACATTAAAGAACACCTGCTGGGTGTTTAATGATATAAAGTTGAAAAAGTACCATGGCAGGTGTTTTAGTGTACCTACTAAGTTCTCTTCAATTATTTAAAAAAAAATCCTTCCTGAGCAGAAACAGTTCCCTGAAATTGAATTCAGTGTTTGTATTACTTTCAGACAGCCTGAACAAGACATCCAATTTCACAACCACCGGCCTCACCACTTCTAAGTCTGAATGGAAACTTGTGAACCTCCCACAAGAACTGGAAGAACATTATCATTGTCACACCACAACTTATAAACTGAATCGTGTCTGACAACTCTCTTGGTACATTTTTTAGAAACACAATATGCAAATTCAACACACATACACATCCATCCACCAAATTATCCATCCATCCATGCATCCATCCGTCCCTCCGTCCGTCCGTCCATCAATCCACCCATCCATTCATAGACCTCCTAATTTAAACATTCGTCTGTCCGTCTATGGGTGGCATCCAGCCGTTCATCTGTCTATCCGTCCATCCATCCATCCATCCATCCACCCATCTATTCATAGACCTCTTAATTTAAACATCCATCCATCCTTCTGTCTGTCCATCCGTTCCTCAGTCCATCCGTCCACCCACCCACCCATCCATACATCCATGCATAGACCAGTTAATTTATCCATCCATCCATCCATCCATCCAACAATTTAGCTATCAAGTCATTCATCCATACATCCATCTATGTGTAGACCTATCTATCCATATACCTGTTAATTTATTCATTTATTGTGGATGGATGCATGGATGGATAGACAGATGAACTGCTGGATGGGTGACATCCAGCCGTTCATCTGTCCTCCATCTATCCATCCATCCATCCATGGACCTTTTAATTTAAACATCCATCTATCCATCCATCCATCAATCCATTAATCCACCCACCCATCTATACACCCATCCACATACCAGGTAATTTATCAATCCATCCATCAAGCCATCCATTCATTCATCCATCCATCCATCCATCCATCAAGTCATCTATTCATCCATCCATCCATATACCTGTTAATTTATTCATTTATTGTGGATAAATGAATGGATGGATGGACAGATGAACGGCTGGATGCGTTCATCTACAAACCCCTTAAATCATCCATCCGTTCATCCATCAATCTATCCATAAACCTGTTTCATTAAGTATGATTTTTGAGCGTTTTGAATTATGAGTACACAAATTTGAAAAATAGCATTGTATTACCTAGGTTATACCCATGTAATTATTCAAATGTGTGTTCCCGTAAACCACACACACATTGTAAAAAATGCTAGGTTCCACACAACACCTTCATGTTGTCACAACCCTAATCAAGTTAATAATTAAAGTGGATTGAACATAAAACAATTAAGTTGTCCATAAAACCTTAAGAATGTTGTTTCAACTAATTTTAAATAAGTAGATTAAACAAACCGGAAAAGGTATTTTTGAGTGCATACACACACACGCACGCACACACAGACACACACACACGCACACGCATACACTACACACACACAATAAACAGGTCAAGCTGACCTGCAATAAAATGCAAGTGTTAACCGGATTAAGTATGACTTTTACTCCTGAATACTCTGAGGACAATCTTTGCAGCCGGTTTGCTTATCTCAATGGACATAAAAAGCTAAAATAAACAATTATAAATGGACGCTACGTTCTCGGTCTTAATGTAACAGAATTCACTTCACTCTTAGAAAGCAATTGTATCGCTTGAAGAGAGCCATGAGGCAAATTTGTTCCCAGACAAAGTGAATATTACTCAACACTTTGGAAATGCAGTGTCAAAATGACCCTGAGAGCATTCAGGAGCCACTGCAATCTTGGTGAAAGTGACAGCAGAGATTTGAGAGGTACTCTTAGGGAGGGAGCCAGGAGCACTCAACAGAATCGCTCTCTCGAGAGCCATCAGAAAAGATTTGTGTTTAACAGAGACTTTTAAAAACTGAAGACTCTTACGAAATACACACTGAATATTCAATGCTCTCTCTGTATTATATTACAGTGTTAGATATATCTGAGATTTCACACGTCTTGCCTTACAGTGCTAGATTTGAATGTTCATATCATCTAATGTTTCTTTTAGATTTACAACAGTAAGTGATGTTGTGCATTGCAACCTCCCTGTTAAACACATATTCCTAATAAAGGTTTGTAAAGGTGTGTAAAACTGCACTGTATAATACAAAAATGTAAAACCAAGTCTTCAAGGTGTCAATAAATATTGACATATATTTAATTTGTATAGTGCTTCTCACAATAATTATCTTTCCAAAGCAGCTTTACAAAAGCTGCACATTATTAGATGACAGTCAAAAACTTAACATTTAAGAAGTTTTGTATAGGTTTGACATTATATAATGAAAATCTACTGTAGCTATACCTAGGAATAGTTGAATAATAAACAGTTCAGAACATGGAACTGACATACCATGGGCCTCAACCACCTCACAATCACCAGTGAGCAGTTGCAGATCACTGAGCAACTACAAATCTGTCACAGAACTGGACCTCAAATCCCATCATGCACCTCACACACACACATTAGTTCCGGTTTTCTCCCTGATTGCACACACACAGCCAGAAACGAATCATAGACTGATTATGCGGATTATATGTTCACCTCTCTCACACACACACACTCATTGTTGAGTCTTGTTGTATGTTTGCCTTTAACATTGTGAAGCAATTTCTATGTCTAATCTTACTATTGCTTTAGATCCTTACCTGGTTTCTTTGTTTATCCTGTTTGCTGCCTGCACAGACCTCTGCCTGTGACCACAACTACACTATTAGATTATCCACATGATTTTGTTTGTTTCTGTTTGACCATTGCCTGCCTGAATGAGCTCTTAATAAACTGCGCTTGGACCCTCAACGCCATTGTACCCTGACTCTTATGTTACAACACCATTGCTTCCTTTTAAATTATTAAATTAAGTCTTTTAAAAGTATTATTATTTCATTTTTTATCTTCCAGGCTTATTTTTTTTTCCATCATGTCATTTTCACAATATATGACACTTTTGACACCTATAGTACATGATGATTTAACAGGTCACATAATTATTCATGACACTGCGTGTCCTTATCCTTTGAGAAAATACATTGGTTAATTATTCATGACAGCATGTGTTGATTTCCTCTGACAGCCACTTTAAATGTGAGATTGCGTACAGTAAGTGAGAGACATCCATGGAACAAAAGTATGTTTATTTTTATTTTGTAAGAGTTTCAGCAAGTCAAAAAATGCTCTGTATTTAAGCATTGTGGGTTATGAGTTAAATTATGTGACCTGAAAGAAACTATGTGCTACATAGAACTTAGGCTTGAGAAATGCACTTTAAAAGGTTGTGCCAATGTATTGTATGGCATTTGTCCATCCAATGTACATACTCTGTAGTAGCAACTAATTTACTTCTTCCAAAGAAGTTCTTATAACTAATTTTTAAATATGTTTTGTATAACTGCAAAAAAAAAGTACTTTATCATTTGACTGCAGTTTCTCGATCAAATTAGCAATTTTTGATATTTACACTGATGACATTTATAATATTTAAATATCCTCAGTAAATTATATTTGCCAGGATATAGTATTGACAAAAGATTATTTCCATAGTGATGTAAAATCAACTACATAGTTGCAGTGCACATTTCTCTTACTTTAGCTTTTGAAAACACTATTATTGGGTTCAGGTAAGAGTTTAGGTCAGTGGTTGTGTATGACAAGCCTGGGCTTCTCCTAAATATGTACAAGAAAAACGTGTATCTGAAACGAACAACAAAACTCACCCTACATGATAAATTTCAGATTTGTAAAAATGTAGACAGCGCCCTCTAGTGGATCTGTCAACTGAAACGTGCAATGAAACATGCCCACAGCATTGTGGTTTACATTTCACAAAAATGTAGGTTGAGCCATGTATTTCCAATGAGTCTATGTTGTAAAAAGCCGTTACTTCGGCCAATAGTTCTAGGAACTATAAAATGTTTGCAGAAGCATCAAATGATTTTATAACTCAGGGCTTCTGGTAGTACCTAGAATAGCCAAGTCGAGTAAAGGAGGTCGAGCCTTCTCATTTATGGCTGAAATAGCCTTCCTGATAATGTCCGAGGCTCAGACACACTCTCTCAGTTCACAAGTAGATTAAAGACCTATCTTTTTAGTAAAGCATACACTCAATGCATCAGATAACAGAATGATGCTTGCGTATGCTCCACGCAGGTGAGATGGCTTGACAACCACCTGTAGGACACACTCCTCCTATCTTAATGCACCAGACATTTTGTTAGAAATACTCATGTGCTTTACATGTGTGTTTCTTTGTTTGTTTAAGTGCTATTTTCATTTATAACTCCATTTTTTGCATCTCGTTTAAATACACTAGGAACAGCAGCTATGCTAATTATTTTCTTTATTCTCTATTTCCAATTGGGGATACTCATCCTAAGGTCCCTAGAGACTATGCAGCACCATTGATGCGATCCAAGACCTGTGAAGAGATGATCCCAAGGTATCCATAATTTTGGACCAGGTGGTATCCTGAGTTAATGCTGTGGTGGTCATGGAGGAATGGAGTGCATGAATGCTGAAAGACCACAGTACAAACGAGTACCCGCTTTGATCCTATGGGCCAGCCTGACCTCCCGCCAGTGACCTACTCACACCTGCAGCTTCTCCAGCCTCTGTTTGGCCAGAAGAATAATGGTCATGCTCAACTGAGCCTGGTTTTTCTAGATTTTTTTTTCCCCTTTACTTTTGGTGAAGTTTTTTTTTTCCTCGCCATTGTCGCCACTGGCTTGCTCAGATCGGGACATGTGGAGCTGCGCTTCGGTGAATTTGCTCTTCAGTGTTTAAACTTTCAGCAGTGAAATTTAAACTATACTGAACTAAACTAAACTGAACTTCAACTCTGAAATCTGGACTTTACTAGAACTATGTTAAGCTGCTTTGACACAATCTACATTGTAAAAAGCGCTATATAAATAAACATGAACTGAATTGAATTGAATATTTCCAAACAATGACAATCATTGCTATGCCTCACAGCAAAATGTCTTCAGGAATGTCCCCCTGTGCAAGATGCAAAGGTTTGGATATTCTTTGTCGAAATCTAACAATATCCCCTCTCAGTCAATGATTTCCACAAATTCAACTATTTCCTAAGATGTTTCTTCAAAGCAAACTTTGAAAGTTTAACCTCTAAGGAGGTTTCCTCAGAGGCAGCATATGGCCAGACATGCCCAGGGGAGCTCTTACATATTAAAGCTGCAGATGTAAGTGTGTCTGGAATCAGCCAGACTTTAGACAATAAGAGAAGACAGAACAGAGGTGGTGATAATCTTTTATCCATATTAGATAAGACCAGAAATCTGCTGTTGACGGCTTTCTATAACCAACCCATCGAACAGACTTGCCTCTGGCAAAAAAAATGAGCAAAACGTTCACTCCAAAACACTTATCAATATAAAAATAACAATTCTTTGTTGAGATTAACATTATTATTAAAGGCATCCTTCCAATTATGGGAAGTACTCATTCTGGACAGACAGACACGCAGCATTTGAAGTGTGCAGAAGGAAGGAGACAGTTAGATAAAGACTGTTTTATTCCTATGATCAATGATTTTGCCTTGAGCTAGTGGGAGTCGGTATTGACTTGCATAATAGCTCTTGCACTTCAAATATAGATGATGTGGGAGGACTAGCAACATGTTCATGAACTGTGCAGTCTGCAGATCAGAGCATCGCCCACAGTCAGAAGCACACAGCATATTGCTGGCGTGTGTCACCGTGTGTGCACTAGCCCGAATCTAATACGGCAAAGGGTCTGTTGCTTTTTCAGGGGATAATTTGTATTTCATTTCGTGCTCTTGTTTCGAGCTCTCTGGAGATATCGATTATCAAATGTGGCTGGGGAAAATGGCAATCGAATTCATAAATGGCTCTACATCATCTCAATGAATTATAGACTGAGAGCATGCTGAAGTGGGCTGCAGAATGGCTGACATTTTTGAAAGAGTGACGCGATTAGGTTGTTAATGTCTTGATGTGTGATTTGGCATAATCTGAAAAACTAATAGTGGAGGAATATGCATTCTACCGTCTAAGATATATCTAAATCGGGAACGATTTTTTATTTTAATTGCAAAAATGATTTTGAGCAGTGCTTGGTTGTACAGTACTCGATGAATGATTTTTGGTGACATATTAAATTGAAGTACATGTATCTGAAATGTACAACAAAACAATTTAACTAATTTTATTTCAGACTCACAAAATGTAGACAGCGCCCTCTAGTGCAGGGGTTGCCAAACTTTTCAACCCGCGACCCCTAAAATAACAATGCCAATGACTCGCGACCCTCAAATTCCTCGGAGGTGGTTATAAATAAACAATTATTGTGCACACAACAATAGGCCTATATAAACACGAGCATATTGAAAACCAACCAAATCATTTTTATAGTCATTTATTAATTTGTTTAATTTAATGTTAACCTCAACAGAAGAGACTGGTGGACACAATGTTTTCAGCACAAGTCTATTCTTGGTTTAATTTTGGAGACCGCCAATCAGAGATCATTCTCAATGTTCAGTTGTGGCCTGTATTTGATTGCCATAAAGGTGTCAAAAAGTTTAACCCGGTGCTATAAAATCAGTCTGACACTAATGCTGTGTTGTTAATCTGACGTAAACACACCAATCCAATGAAAAAATCATTGAATGGCTTTTCATTTGCATGTTGTTTTTTACTATTAAAAAAACAATTTTTTTTATCTTCGTTATCATTATAGTTCAAATATCATAATTCTAATAATTTAATAAGATTTATTATTATTATTATTTGATACTTTTGGAAATCACCAAGTGACCCCCTGTCATTTTGGGAACCACTGCTTTAGTGAATTAGTCATTTGTCATATTTTCAGTGAGCCTACGCTGTAAATAGGGGTCACTTCAGCCAATGGTTCTAGGAACTATAAAAATATTCCCATGGTGCAATAGCATCAAATGCTCCTGTTCCCAAAAACTGACAATTATTGCCAAGCTATACATAATAATAATAATAATAATAATAATAATAATAATAATAATAATAATAATAATAATAACAATAAAATTATTAATAATTCCTTACATTTATATAGCGCTTTCTAGACACTCAAAGTGCTTTACACATTTTTGGGGGGGAATCTCCTCATCCACCACCAGTCTGCAGCATCCACCTGGATGGTGCGATGGCAGCCATATTGTGCCAGACCGCACACCACACCAGCTGATTGATGGAGAAGAGACAGACTGATGAAGCCAATTATAATATGGGGGGATGGTTAGGAGGCCATGATGGACAGAGGCCAGAGGGCAAATTCAGCCAGGATGCCGGGGTTAAACCTCTACTCCTTTTTGAAGGACATCCTGGGTTATTTCATGACCACAGTCCTCTTTACTGCGCTGGGGCATTAGGACCCACACAGACCATGCTGGTCTCACTAACCCCACTTCCGGCATGAACCAAGCTGTCCCATGTGGTCTCCCATCCAGGTACTGACCAGGCGCAGCCCTGCTTAGCTTCAGTGGGCGACCATGTGAGAGTTGCATAAACACGTTTTATAGTACTAGTTTTAAAATTATTCTTGGGAAATTTTATTAGTAATATAGCCTATTGTTAACCAATAACTGTTTTTTTTTTCTGGATTTGTTTCAGATAAGAAGACTAATCAGTCTTCTACATAAAGAGACATGTAGATCTGTACTTTATAATTGTTTATGCTAAGGAAAAGACAAAATAATGTCAATATTATTGGTTTTATTGTTTTAAATAAAGTCAGCTGCTTTATTTGTATGACATTAGTTTTCGTTTGAGCTTATAACAATTAGCATTTTTGATCTATGGTTATTGGCATACAATGTTATGTAATGTAATATTTATTTATCATGTATGGCCATACACCCAAAGCGCTTCACAATCATGAGTGGGGTCGTTCAACACCACCCCAGCGTGCAGCATCCACTTGCATGATGTGACGGCAGCCACAGGACAATGGCGTCAGTGCGCTCACCACACACCAGCTATTGGTGTAGTGGAGAAACAGTAATACAGCCATTTCGATATATGGGGATGATTGGGAGGCCGATGAAGGATATTTGGCCAGGACACCTACTCTTTTTTACAAGAAGTGCCATGGGATTTTTAATGACCACAGAGAGTCAGGACCTCCATTTAACGTCTCATCCGAAAGACGTCACCCACTGACAGTATAGTGTCCCCTTCAAATATAAAGAGTTATCAGCAATTAGCATCAGGAAAAATTTCCTCTGATATTTATTTAAATTTAATCTCATTATGAAAAGTTATGCACCAAAACATAATATTTCAATCAATGTGTTTGCTAAAAGTCCATTTCTGTGAATAAAGCGAACATATCCTTGAGCAAAGCACTTATAACTTCAGTTTGCTCCAGTAGAGTGTCGTGTAATGTTTACTGCAAATCATTTTGGATAGAAAGTTGGCTAAATGACCGCTTACTTGCTGGCATGTCTCAAAACTGACATTTAACTTGAATTCAGGGCAGTCAAGCGATAGAATACATGAATGAAATAGATAGTACAGCGACTGTGGCTACTGCCAAAATCAATATCATCCGAATCATATGCTCAGTTATGTATCCTGCTGAAGGAGTATTGTTTTTAAACATTGGCAAGGGTGTTACACAAATCTTCTCTGGCAAAAAAAAAAACATGTCTCAGCTACACCCACTTGCCCTTATAATCGTCCGTGCTGCTGAAATAAGCAAAATTAAAAAACGTAAACACACATTCATGAGGAAAACATACCAGAACTGATTGCATCTGCTGCACAAGCAATCACAATGCTGCGCACCACAAGTCAGCACCTGATAAGCTGCCACAACAAGCTGTGAGCTGCCAACTCAGCAGGACCGAAAGCAAACATATGTAGAAAGGAGTCCTCTATGCGGAGGGATCTGGCCTTAAATAATTCAGAGGTTGAGCGCTGGATGCCGGAAGAGCCTGGGTTGTATATCCCAGTGTTCCAGACACTGTGACGCCGGAGCGTAGCTCTTTTCTGGGCGTCCTTAATGTCTGACATGATCAAGGAGAAAGATCTCAGTTCCAGGGGAGGAGGTGACAGAGATGTGATTAGCTGACAGGAAGGTGTATAATGACCAGAGAGAGATAGCACACATACACCGAGAGAGAAGACACCTGCCTGACAGGTCAAACGTAGTTTAAGGGCCTTCTAATCTCATCTTTGTTTGTTGTGAGGACAAGGTTAAAGACAGAGACAGACCGTGAATGAGACCTTCACATCTATCACAACACAGAGACAGCAGTGTTTATGTACATGTATAACTCAAGCAGTATTAAACAAGCAGGAGTGTAGTTTTTCCTTATTGTCAGCAAGGTCGTGCGGACAGTAATAACATTTTTTTGCAGGTATAAAGTAAGCATTACTTTTGTTATTTTATTATTATTTTACACTTCAGTTCTGCATCTACATTCATTTATTCATTTTCCTTCAGCTTAGTCTCTATTTCAGATGTTGCCACAGTGGAATGAACCACCAACTATTCTAAAATATATTTTACACAGCGGATGCACTTCCAGCTGCAATCCAGTATTGGGAAACACCCATAAATACTCATTTACACACACATATCCACTGCGTACAATTTAGTTTATTCAATAGACCTATACCACATGTCTTTAGACTGTGGGGGAAACCGGAGCAACTAAAGAAAACCCACGTGAACACGGGGAGAACATGCAAACTCCACACAGAAATGCCAACTGGATGTACATATTATATACTAATTATAATAACTGGGTAATAAAGGTACTAAACTTGAAACTATTCTTATCACTTAATGAGTAATCAAGGGTGTAGCATAGATTCTTGAGCCCTGTGCATAGACAGTTTATGGAGGCCCTTATCTCATTTTTCATAATCCATGCTATCTATTACTTCTTTAATTAAATTAGTTTACATAGTAATTGCTGCCAAGTGGCAAATAAAAGTGTAAAATCAGCCAACAGTATTAAAAGTATTTTTAAAAAATGTGTTCATGTAATTGCATTTATAATATTTAAAAGAAAAGATGTCAAATGGTCAGATCTCTGTGTGGAGCACTGGCTGTTGTCAGACTCCTTATGCAAACAAGAATCTCTCTGAATAATTACAATTAATAGCGAGATGTATTTGAAAACAGACATACTTTAAAAAAATGTAGTCATACTTCTGTGGTTATTTTGGTTAAAGTAACCTAAAGGTAATATAAAAGTAGTGTAATGTATTTATGAGATATTAATATTGTAATATAACTAATTACAAACAAAATAACAGTAACTAGTAATATATAATGTATTACATTTTGAAAGTAACTTGCCCAACTGTGTTCATAACATTGCTAATGTTTGTTAGCACCAGGATTAGATATTAATGGGGACTTGGAGCAAAATTGTCTGTGCACAATTTAGCTAACATAGCAGATGTTGTATTCGAATTTGTATAAATTGTTAAATAGGATCTGTAAAAGAATTTGTAAAAAAAAAAAAAATCGTGTATATATATATATATATATATATATATATATATATATATATATATATATATATATATATATATATGTATAATTATATATTTTTTGTTATTAGTCTTACATTTTTAGAATTGTTTATTCAAATAAAAACAACTAACTGGAGATTTATGTCCTCTTGTCCCTTTTGATAAATAGTTACTCTATACTTATGAATACTTTTTTATTGAGATAATTTTTACTTTTACTTGAGTAGATTTTTAGACATGTAACTTTACTTTTACTTAAGTAATTTTTTTTAAAGTAATAGTACTTTTACTTGAGTAGAAGATTTTATTACTCTTTCCACCTCTGGCTATGCTTAATATTTTATGCTGTAAATAGAGCCTGGGGTGTCCCATTAGAAGTTTAATAAAGAAAAAATTTGGAGCAAGATCAAATAATAATTTGTGCAGTGTGTCTATATATATATATATATATATATATATATATATATATATATATATATATATATATATATATATATATATATATACACACACACACACACACACACACAGACATCGTCTACACATTGTTTTACATATTTGTTTAGAGTGAGAATGTTAATCATCACTATATTGTTTCTCATATCAGTTTTAGGACGGAGACTAGCGTTCAAGGGAGCCGATTCGAATGTTATCACTCAATTGAATGGCCGCTATCAGCTGATAGATGTGGCTCCAGTAGGGGCCTTCTGCGCCTACTGGTAGGCTCAGAAGGCTGTTATTAGCCATCTACATGGTTAATCAGCTATAGATCAGATACAGCTGTGGCTGGAAGTTAGCGATAATTATTTATATTATTTATGAAATTTCCCATTAATTGTATTTTATTAACGTCTACCACTACCCCAACCCTACATCCAACAGTTTAACAACCCAAAACAGATCTGGATCTGGAATCTTCTGTATTAGTATAGCTGATTAACCATGTAGATGGATTAACCATGTGGCAGAAGGCCCCAACTGGCCCATATCTATCAGTTGATAACCACTGATAATGCCTATTCAATCGAGTGATAATATTAGAATCGGGGTGGGGTTAAGGGCAGCTTTGGGGAAAATAATTGTGAGAAGTTGTTTTTTCTTGATATCGCTTTAAAGGTACTAATCTCCTTGCTCTCAATTCTTTTTTTTTTTTGCCAACTTAAATGTTGCGTCTGGTTGAAAACACTTGAATTTCTAGCTCCTCCCCACCACTCCTTTTTCAGCCAATTAATATTTAACAACATTCCAAAACTACAAATACAATCAATTCGAGTACATGCTATGCAGTGCCTACGACAAGGCGTCAAGGGAGACGTGTGTGTGACAAATTGTGAAGCTTGTTTAAACAGCTACTGTAGGACCAGACTATTGCGCACTGCTCAGGATCACACATACACTTTATATCACGACAATAATATTCCAAGATCTTCAAGGGAAGCCGTGCCAGGGCCCTTGGTGAGCGGCTCAAGGATTTTTACATACCCTTTTCCATCAAGGCAGTTTTGAGTGCTTTGTCTTTCGACACTCAAAAGACTAGTCCTGATCCAGGAAAAGTGCTTCTTAAGTTGCACCATATCATTGCAGGGCTAGAAGTAAGAACCCCTTGGCATGACCAGCAATCTATACAATCTACAGCATGCTGCACTAACATGTTATCACTGTTGTAATCTCTGTCTAATCAAACTGGCATGCTTTAAAAACCTGTTGCATTCACTGTGTTTGGATGACGATTTGAGTTTGCAAATCATTATCATTAACAGCAATGCATTGTTGATGACGTGCTTGTGTTTGAATCTTCTGTGTTTGGATTGCTGGGAAAGATGAGACTTATTCAATGACTTCAGATCTGGCTCTACGGTGGCTCACTGGCCCATGGAAAAACTAAAAAGAATACAATAAAAGCAGTAGCTCTGAACTAGCAACGAGTTAAGGCTGTTTTAAAAGACATTCTGACCTGGTTTTCATTAAGGATATAATTCTTACTCAAATCAGTTCTTCAGTATCTGCCATTCAAAAACATCAACAGTGCATGATACTCCTCCAACTTGCATCATCGATGGGATAGTATCGTGCAGGTGGCAAGCGGTGCCTGATTTCCCCTAGACCAGGGATGTCAAACTTAATTCCTAGAGGGCCGCAGCCCTACACAGTTTAGCTCCAACCCTAATTAAAAGCAGCTGATCAAACTAATTAAGTCTTTCAGTCTTGTTTAAAACCTATACAGGTAAGTGTGTTGAAGCAGGGCTGGAACTAAACTGTGCAATGCTGCAGCCCTCCAGGAATAAAGTTTGACATCCCTGCCCTAAACTTTACGCTTGGAGCTGAGGTCTATCAGACCAGAGCATCTTGTTTCTTATAGTCTGAGAGAACTTAACATTATTTTCAGCCAATTCTGAGTGGGTTTTCATGTGTGTTTCCAAAGGAGAGGCTTCCAATTGGTCACTGTCATAAAGCCCAGGTCAATGGATGGTTGTGGTGTTGTTTGTTGTTTGTGGTTGTTCTTATTTTTATTGGATCAGTCTGAACCAGCTCAACCAGAATGACCATTATAACTGTTGTAACAAAGTCAATTGTCCTCTGATCTTTTAGGTTGGCTAGAAAGCTATCTCTAGATAGAGTCCTTGGGTGCGTTTCCGAAAAATATTGTTACCCAATTAAGGTCGCAAGTTGTGGTGTTACAAACATAGTTTGTTGATTTGGCATTTCCCAAATCTGTCGTTGCAAGGAACATTCACAAACTGCATCACAAACCTGTACGCTTGCAACTACACCTCTAGAGCTGTAGTTAGAAGCATAGTTCCTATGCCCTATTCATTTAGAACATTCCAACATTTGAAGTCGGAATGATAAAAAAAACATTAAAGTCATCTCTCTTAGGTGTAATTGCTTTCAAAGTATTTTTACACCTTTTTACAGTTCAGTTTTAGCGATCTTCATATTGGCAATTGAGCTCCCTTTGTAGTGCACTATGAAAACATTTATGCCATTTTGAACGCAGCCCTGGCTCATGACGAAAGTTGTAGGTGACCTATTATTTAAAAACGGAATTTACGTTACGTCTCTAAAGCTTGTGAAAACAAAAATATAGCATACGTTAATGGTTTTAATTTAAAGTAGGCTATTTATTAAGAAATGTATCTGTATATGACAGGGGCCTTATGGTTAGAACATTAGTCTGCAGTGGTTTGAATGTGTTTTGGGAAACACCACATCATTCTTTTGCCAAATAATGCATCGTACTATGATAGTTCAGCCGCGAATTATGTTATTGTTTGGGAAATGCAGCCCTGGTTGTTAACATCTATTCAGTATTATGGAGAGAACACGTGGCATTTTCAACCGTTAAACCATATATAGACGTGTGTGTGTCTTTCCAAATCATGTCCAATCAATTAAAATTACCACAGGTTCAATTGGTGAAGTGTAAATACTTGAGCAATGTAATATGTCTTTTTAAATAAATTTGCAAAGCTATTAGATGTTTTTGTTGTTAAATTTAAAATGAATACTTTTGCTTATTTAAGGGGAGATAAATACTAAATAAATCTCACAATAAAAAAACAACAATGTGGAAAAAAAAGTGGCGCGGTGGCATAGTGAGTTGTGATGTCGTCTCACAGCAAGAAGGTTGTTGGTTCGAGCCTCAGCTAGGTCATTTGGCATTAACGGTGTGGAGTTTGTACGTTCTCCTTGTGTTCGCGTGGGTTTCCTCCAGGTGCTCCAGTTTCCCCCACAAGTCCAAAGACAAGCGCCATAGGTGAATTGGATAAGCTAAATTGTCCATAGTGTGTGTGAGAATGAGAGTGTTTGGGTGTTTCCCAGTGATGGGTTGCAGCTGAAAGGACATCCGCTGCATAAAACATATGCTGGATAAGTTGGCGGTTCATTCCGCTATGGTGACCCATGATTAATAAAGGGACTAAGCAGCAAAGAAATTGAATGAATGAATGTGAAAAAAGGTGTGTAAAAACCATGCCTTTCATTTAAAAGGGACAATCACCACACTATCACTGCTAGATTGGTTTCTGATAACTTACATATGCACATTGGTTACAAAGCAAAAAAATACAGCAGATTTTGTCTGATTTTATTTTATTTTATTACTGATCGCACATGTTCTTGAAGTTTACACTTGACTAACATGATATAGGAGCTATACTTGCATGATTGGCAAGCTGCCCGGGGCCATTTCCATGATGGCTGTAGACTGGACCGAGTTGCTTTAAAAGGACTTTGATAAATACTGACAGAGATTGACAGTCAAGACGGATAGTGTTCAAATGAAATTGTCAGAGTCTAAAACACACGGGGGAATTGTAAACTACTGCTCAAGCTTTTTAAACTGAAGCTTTCACATGGTGTCTGTCTCATCAACCTGTTGTTTTTTTTTCTACCTGCTGGCAACTTTGTCAGTGAGACTTACACCATCACTCAGTCTTTAGTAAGCTTTGTCCTGCTTGCGGAAACCTTTTATTCTGGTTGCTATGCAACATACATGTCTTTACTGTAATTCTATGTATGAGAGAACACAGATGGGCACAGTTTGTACCAAGGTCTGCCATAAAAGACAGGTTCTTTTATTAGACTACTTACTTTGAGAACGGAGGAGATGCTCTCTGGCATACTGTAGATTTCTTCTTAAGCAGGCCGCTTATGTAAAGCAAAATAGTTCAGATAATAGTTCCTCTTCTTGCCCTGCACTCAGGTAGCACCCTCAGCACTTTGATGGGTGAGCTGTGCACTCCAAGCCAAGAATCTAAATAGTTTCGTCTGTGCACACACACCTAAGGGGATCTCTTCTCATTACCCTGCACCTGCTTTTGCAGTCAGTTTGCAAAAGCAAAAAAAATGTCTGGCATCTGCTCAAGAGTCTTTAAAACTGCAGAGAATTATACTATAAGAAACTCCGTAACACTACAAATACAGAGGCAGTCATTTTGACCATTTTAATTATTTCTTTGTTGAAATAAAACATACAGTATCTATAATTTCCTGACTTTTACTAAATATGTGTTTTTTTCCTTCTAAAATTTTTATTTTATTAAAACTACAGAACACAAAAGAGTTCTGATTATTTCTAGAACTACCAAAGCGGTAAAAATGGCCGCATGCATTTTAGTGTCTGCCACTTTTCCCCGTAACTTTAAGTATGTGTGTCTATGTTGCCTGCTAACAAAAACATAACTTTCTGTTAGTAAAAACATAACTTTACCTCAGATATGTCTTTTAAAACAGCATATTCAGTGCCACGAAAAGCCTTCTCCCATGCTTGTGAAAGTGAAAATAAAAGTGAGGGGCAGAAATTCATGGTTGGCCTAATATAGCCTAACTATACATTTATAGCCTATATTACCAAAAAGATTGTATTTTTAGGGTGATGCCCTAATTAAACATGATGACAAACATTTAAAGCTTATTATTAATATCTCAACAGAAGGTTTAGGTGTAAATATGACGTGACAGTATGACATGTTATATCGTCACCGTAGAATTATAAGGTTTTATCCGTCATTTTTGTCAAAATTGAGTTATTGAGATATTCTTGTTAAATTACAACTTATTTACATTATGGGATGTTTTTTTTAATAAATTGTTTACATGTTAAGACTTTTTATTTAAAATACAAATGTTACACATGTTATACTGTTAGCTATATGGAATGCAAAAAACTTTGAAGCTCAATACCTCAAAATCATTCAGAATGCAGATAAAACCTTATAAATCCAAGGTGATGATATGACAATGGTCAGAATGACCACTGGTAGATTTCTGGTAGTTTGAAAGGTAATACAGCTAATAGCATTGAAATCTGATTAGATGGCTGTAAAGTCTTTATATAACTGGTGCATACATGCTTTTGACCATGCATCTGTCAAATTATCAAAGAGCCAGGATGCTCCATGTGTTTCTGTGAAACGGAACAATTTGCTGTACTCTGTACAAATTATTCAGCTGTTTTGGAAATGCATTTTATGCTTTAAAATGCTTCAGTGACATTATCATCTCTATGTGATCAAATCATCTCTAAAAGAGTACAGGTGTTTTAGGAGGAATTGAGAAACCCTTATTAGTGACAACAATGGCCATAATGTGAACTGCACTGCAAACCTACTGCTCCAGCTCTACTGCTAGACTGTGGATAATTAAATTCCTCATTATGTACTCACTACATAAAATACTGTATGACAACATTGAGAAAACAGCAGTAAAAACAGCAGCTGATTGTAGTCAATGAATATGTTTGCACAAGCTCTGCAATTCGCCAGCAGCTGAAAATTTCAATTGCCCTTATAATATTTTGAATATATACTCTGTTTGAGAATATAGGCTGTGTCTATGATTAAGAAAAAATACATTTTTAACAAATCGTTTGCTTTGTGTGACAAATTAGCATAACAGTACATTTGCTTCAAGTCGCATCCTTTTGGTTTGTAAAACACGTCCTTCACATGAAAATCAGTCTACAGACTTTAATAGACAACCTAGGATGTCAAAGAGGTCTTCTATATAAATGGTCATGAAACACCAAAACACTTTTTTTTTTGAGATGCTGACAGTCATATTTTTGTGCCCAATTCCGCTAAAAAACACTATTAGGACACATACAGTATTATAAAAAGTGAAAATTGTTGTTTTTTCGTTATTTCGAGCAAATTTGTTCCACTGGTTTGAAAAGAAATTTAGAAGCAATGTCACAGCGATTAGATCCTTGTGTGAATTCCAGCGTGTAGACTTGCTGTTTGTACCGGTGGGTCCAACGTGGTCTGCTAACACAAGACAAAAATACGTTTGTAAGGAAAAAATTTTACCCAAGAGCTTCTCACAACTGGTAATGGTGAAATCTGGATTTGGCACTCGTCTCTTTTTAAAAAAGACACGTTTCCAGTTTGTGTTGATTGTCCTGTCTCTACAGATTTGGTAAGTGTGTGATCAGTGTTCTTTGTTTATTTTTATTCGGAGCTAAGTTAGTTAGTATCGTCAGCAGTACTCATTCAGTTTTTAAAGACATACCTTAGTCAAAATGATTTAGTTATAGTATACGTTAACATCACTACAATATTATGGACTGAAAGGTCCGCTGTAAATGCTGCTCTCCGAATGTAAACACCTTAATCAAACTTTTACCGTTGTGTAGGATTTTCGTCGCATTTTGTGACAGTATAGTCTATACACACACAGCTTTTTGACGCTACCAACCGAGTAAATCTAAGTTACCGAGAAATGCAGAGGTTTTTTTCTCCTATTCGCAGTGTGGTATCAAATATTCCATTAAAACTACACTCTTCCGGCAGTTCCTGGCATCCAATATCTCATTTGAAATCATGCATGAAATGTAACTAAATAAAAGTGAAAGTACCAAACCACAGTTAAAGTCGACAAATGTAAAATTTGGCAAATAATTCATTTACTGATGTCCATGTAAACATAGTCACCATCTTTCTCCCCTGCGTCTGTGTGTTGTTTTGCGTCTGTGAAAATTAGAGTGTGCTCAAACTGAAACTCCCCTTTTCATGCAAATCCTTCCCTCTTTCGTCACTCCCACATAAGAAGAGCTGGACTCACCCACTCTTCTGACTTTATTCAAACTAGAGGTGTGAAAACACCCTGCTGAGATGGGGGGTTTCATGGCCCTTTAAGGTTTTGTACCAAGCTGTTGACATATTGGCTGTGAAAATTAATATATAAAAAATTCATTTAATCTATTGGTTAAAGCAGTTTAATGAATGAATTAAAAGAAAACACCTCATTCAAATAATTTGGACAGGCTTGGTTGCTTCTTTGCTTGGCAACTGTAAAAACAGTCTAAGATAAGGCTAATAAACTACTTGTCAGACAAATCGTTTAATGAGATTTAATTACACTCTAAAAATTATTTTTGCTGAGCTGAAATGACACAATTCCTGAGATTATTTTTGGGACCGCTTCAATCCACCTAAATTTGTTATGTTAACTTAATCAATTTGTGTTTGAACAACATGAATGAATTGTGCGGAACCCTGCATTTTTCCAGTTTATTTAAATTAAATGCAGTTTTCCTGTTCTTAAAACAGTAAATCATGGCACTAGCAACACCAAAGTCACAGGGTTCGGTTCTTTAAGAAAAGCATGTACTATACGTAAACCCTTTTACACCCTTTCCTCTCAATAGCAGCATAAACATGCGACTGAAATTACAACAGCAAGAAAAATTAAGGTATAGTTTACACAAAAATAAAAATACTGTCACCAGTTACTCACTCTTCACTTGTTTCAAAGCCAAAATAAGATATTGTGAATAAAGCTGGAAACCTGTAACAATTGACTTTTCACATAAAGTAGTTATTAGTTATTATGATTAATATGTAATTGCAGATGAGCAATGATAGTTAAAATGTTTTTACCTGCTATTTTGAAAAAGTTCAGTTTGGCCTGAGCGTTCTTCAATTTTGGTTAAAGGAAACTAATGCCTTAACTCTCATTAGAATTAGTTTCTAATTAGTAGTTACTGTAAATTATGCTATGCAACATTGATTAAGTTATGGTTTGGATTGGCAGCTGCTTCCTGCTTCGCTACTGTTCGGACGTCTTTGCCTACTGCTCCGCTCTCTGCTCACTTGCTTTTATATCTTAAACCCTAATTTTAACTTGAGCCTATCAGCACAGTGCTCAATCGACACAGCTTGAAGATCAGCATCGATTCTACAAACTTTCTGGAATATAGCTTTACTAACAAGAGGGGAATTATCGTCTAAACAATCCTCCCGCTACCAGCTATCAGCTGCTCACATTCCTGAGACGGGAAAACACGGCTGTGAAAATGCCTCTGGATCGGATTAATTCAGATTCTCACTGCTGTACAAACTGCCACAAACTTCTACAAAAGATTGCAGTTCTTGAAACAAAGTTACTTGCGATCCAACCAGAACTGCAACGTCATTGTGGACGCTCACAGCAAATAGCCGGTGAGTCCCATAAATCTATTCCTACCACTATTTCCAGCACAGAAAAACAGAATAAAACTGTTGAAAATGAGCATTGGCATAAACAAGGTGCGAGACCAAAGGGTACTCGTGGGGTCAGATCATATGCTGCCGCATTAGCGTCCTCTACCCCAAACACAGCTCGGACTCAAATACAGCTTGAGAACAGATATGAAGTATTGAGTAATATGGGTGAAGAATCCCCAAATGCAGTCAGACAGAGATCGCATGACTCAGCAGCTAACTCTGCATGGAACAGAGGCTCAAGGCCGACTAGACAGCGGCATTCTGCTCCGATCGCACCTGAGATAAGAACACTAGTTGTAGGAGATTCAATAATCAGGAGTTTTAGGAGCAAATCTACAATGACATACTGCTTCCCTCATGCAACAGTTTCTGATGTAAACGAAGAACTTAAGGAAATTCTGAAAAAGCACAAGACTGCAAAACGGATTATCATCCATGTGGGGAAGAATGATATTCGGAAGGAACAGTCAGAACTGCTCAAGAGAGATTTCTGTGAGCTCTTGGAAACAGTTGAAAGAGTGAAAATTCAGCCGTTCATCAGTGGACCACTCCCTGCAAGAGGGACAAATATGTTTTCACGGCTTCTTGGTCTAAATGTATGGCTGCAGAAAGCATGTAACAGGAAAGGAGTGATCTTTATTGACAACTTCAATCTCTTCTGGAACCAAAGACAACTGTTGACATCAGACGGCCTTCACCCAAACAAACTTGGTGCAAAGGTGCTAAAGGACAATATCTTCTTCTCCCTCCATCATCCATCAGCTGTATGTGCCACTGACCTCAATCCAAATGGCACATACACACCTAGCAAATGTCCAGATGACCACAGGACCTCAAATCAGCTCCCGAGTGCACTTGGGGCTGACGCATCACCCAAGGACAGTGATAACGCCACGCAGCCAAAACACCCACTGTTGATAGAGACACTATCGCTGGCACTCTGCTCAACACAGACAGACTGTGACACATCAGAACAGCATCATGTCTCGTCACTAAAAAATGATCCTCAGGAAAACACCAAGGAAAACATATTTCAGCACCCAGAATCTCCAGAGCCACAGCCTCTGTCCCCAGACACATTCTCATTATCATCTTGCTCGCCTCTCTTGGGTTTCTCAAAAAAGATGGAGGAACTGGTGCATGCTGGAACTAAACTTTCACACTCTATTGCCGCAAGCCCCCAGTTACCAACCAAAAAGCGGCCTGCTCCACAACCACCTCTGAGCCCACCTGGAAGAGCCCTCCGACATTTGCCCCACCGCCAGGGCCCAAACAACAACGCACCATCTTCAGCTGGTGAACAAAACTGCTCTCCATGATGTGTCTCGGGTGCCTGCTTAGATAACAGTGTCTTTATCAGATGTTTACAGAACAAGCAGGAACCCAGTGTGCCTGTAGCTTTCTCTACACATATATGTGTTGTATTACGTGACAGAAAACTGAAGACTTTTTCAGGCCGTATAGCAAATCACTCAAATCTTGTGTCTATTAAATATAAATCTGAGACTACTGTAGCAAAAACAGCTAAAACTGTTAAGTTAGCACTTTTAAACATCCGATCACTCAACAATAAGTCACTTTTAGTCAATGATTTTATCAGCTCAAATTGCCTTGATTTTATGCTTTTAAATGAAACTTGGCTAGATGACAGCTGTAGTGCAGCAGTTCTGAATGAAACAGCTCCTTTAAACTTTGACTTTTTGAGTGTTTGCAGAGCCAATAGGAGAGGTGGAGGCATTGCTGCCCTGTTTAAAGATGTCTATGAGTGTAAACAAGTGTCATTTGGTGACTTTTTGTCTTTTGAATATCTGAGTATAGCACTAAAAGGTGCTCCACGTATCTTACTGATCATTATCTACAGACCTCCAAAATATTCTCCAGCTTTTATTGATGATTTTACAGAGCTGTTATCAATAGTAACCTCTGAATTTGACTATTTTACCATTGCTGGGGATTTTAATATTCACATTGATAATCCAGAAATCAATGCTGTAAAAGAACTGATGACTGTTTTGAACACTTTTGATCTGACTCAGCATGTTCAAGGACCCACACACAATCGTGGACACACTCTTGATCTACTTATAACTAAGGGTTTACACATTTCATCAACTGTTGTTAAGGATGTTGCACTATCTGATCATTTCTGTATTTTCTTTGATATATTGATCACTCCAGCTATTAAAGACAGATCTGTCTCTGTCAGAAAGAGATGCATAAATGAGAACACTAATGAGCAGTTTATGAAGGCCATATCGCTAGCACCAAGTATATCTGCAGACTCTGCTGATTCTCTTCTTGATTTGTTTAACTCTAAAGTTAAAAATGTCATAGATGACATTGCTCCTGTTAAAGCCAAGAAGATAACTAGCAGGCAAAGGGGATCTTGGACTAGGTCCCTAAAAATACAAATGGCGAAAAGACAGTGCAGAAAAGCTGAGCGTATGTGGAGAAAGACCAAACTAGTAGTCCATTATAATATCTATAAAGACAGTCTTCGTGCTTTTAATATGGAACTAAAAACTGCTAGGCAGACTTTCTTTTCAAGCCTTATAAACAGCAACGTAAACAATGCTCGTAAACTCTTTGCAACGATAGAGAAACTCACAACCCCCCCCAGTCGGATTCCCAGTGAGCTACTCTCTGAAAGCAAATGTAATGAGTTTGCTCATTTCTTTACTGACAAGATCAATAATATCAGAAAGACAATCAGCTCATCCAATCAGCCAAGTTGTGTCGACGTCAGACTAGCTCAACCACAACTTAAGAAATCAGACATTATGTCCGATTTCATGGCAATTAATGGCAAAATCTTAGAAGAGATCGTGCAAGTTATGAAAACATCAACCTGCAGTCTTGACACGCTCCCCACATCGTTCTTTAAAACGGTGTTGACCTGCTTAGAAATGGATCTTCTAAAAGTGGTAAATGCTTCACTTCTCTCAGGGATTTTTCCTAACTCACTTAAAACTGCAGTTGTTAAACCTCTCTTGAAGAAGAGCAACCTGGATAATACCATATTGAGCAATTACAGGCCCATCTCAAATCTCCCTTTCATTGGCAAAATCATTGAAAAAGTTGTTTTTAACCAGGTTAACAAGTTCCTAAACTTCAAGGGGTGTTTAGACAATTATCAATCTGGTTTCAGACCACATCACAGTACAGAGAGTGCTCTTATAAAGATAATCAATGACATCCGCCTAAATACAGATTCAGGCAAACTAACAGTGCTGGTACTGCTTGATCTCAGTGCTGCATTTGACACTGTCGATCACAGCATACTTCTGGATAGGCTGGAAAACTGGGTTGGGCTGTCTGGGACGGTCCTCAAATGGTTCAGATCTTACCTTGAAGGAAGAGGTTACTATGTCAGTATAGGTGACCATAGGTCGAGGTGGACACCCATGACATGTGGAGTCCCACAAGGCTCGATTCTGGCACCACTCCTGTTCAACCTTTATATGCTCCCTCTGAGCCAAATAATGAGAAAAAATCAAATCTCCTACCACAGCTATGCTGATGACACTCAGATCTACCTAGCCTTACTGCCTAATGACTACAGCCCCATTGACACCCTCTGCCAATGCATTGATGAAATTAACAATTGGATGTGCCAAAACTTTCTTCAGTTAAACAAAGAGAAAACTGAAGTGATTGCGTTTGGGAACAGAGATGAGGTTCTCAAGGTGAATGCGTACCTTGGCGCTAAGGGTCAAACAACAAAAAATAAGGTCAAGAATCTTGGTGTGACTCTGGAGTCAGATCTGAGTTTTAATAGTCATATCAAAGCAGTTAGTAAATCAGCATACTATCATCTCAAAAACATTGCAAGAATTAGATGCTTTGTTTCCAGTGAGGACTTAGAGAAACTTGTTCATGCTTTTATCAGCAGCAGGGTGGATTACTGTAATGGCCTCCTCACTGGCCTTCCCAAAAAGACAGTCAGACAGTTGCAGCTCATCCAGAACGCTGCGGCCAGAATTCTGACCAGAACCAGGAAATCAGAGCACATCACACCTGTCCTCAGGTCTTTACACTGGCTCCCAGTCACATTCAGAATAGATTTTAAAGTATTATTACTGGTCTATAAATCACTAAACGGCCTAGGACCTCAATACATAACAGATATGCTCACTGAATACAAACCTAACAGATCACTCCGATCTTTAGGATCAAATAGATTAGAAATCCCAAGAGTTCAGTCAAAGCAGGGTGAATCGGCTTTCAGCTACTATGCCCCCCACTGCTGGAATCAGCTTCCAGAAATGATCAGATGTGCTCCAACATTAGGCACATTCAAATCAAGACTGAAAACACATCTGTTTAGCTGTGCCTTTACTGAATGAGCACTGTGCTACGTCCGACAGATCGAACTACTATGTTTTTCTCTTCTTTTTAATTCTTTTATAACACATTTTATCAGCTTTTATTTTATTTTATTTCTATTCTTACCATTTTTATGTTTGTTTTTATTTCTCTTATTATTGTTTCTTTTATTCCTGTTTATGTAAAGCACTTTGAATTGCCACTGTGTATGAAATGTGCTATATAAATAAACTTGCCTTGCCTTTGGATTAGCAGAACAAGTCGACAATACAGGCAAATGAATAATAGAACTCAAATTGCTTTGAATCACTAGAATGTCTGTTCAGAGACCATCAAAATGAAGTGTTAATTCTGTAGTTTCATAGATTTAGTATTATTCCAGGAACAAATGATTCCATTTCATAATTAATTATTAAGCATAACTTTAATTAAAAACAAGCATATGCGTTATTAAGACATGGAAGCAAATTTGTAATTTGAATTATGTTCACAGCTCCGTAGTTTAAAACAATCAGTTAAACTGCCTAAATCAATAGGCTATAAAGTTTACAGTTGAACACTTTTAAAATATAATTAAAAACTGTACTGAAAGAAAAAAACTTATTTTATTGAAATGTTTTCACTTTGGAGAATTATTTAAGATTTTTTAGTTACAAAAAAAATTTGAGCTAGCCTACAAGAGAAATTTTATGTCGGCACGGGATCTAAACGGTATTGGTTTACCAAGCATACGACCATGGAGTAGAATGCTTAGAGGAGCGTCACATCGCTCAGCTCAACTCACATGCTCTGGCTGCTACAGTATACCAGTTCAGTATGTTCACTATGTTACATAACTGCCCCCTGCTGGCCAGAATTTCTTGTGTTAGACCATGTTGTGTTGTGCTGTGCCGCGCAGTACTGCAGTACTGCGTGAGATCATTTTAATTCACTCGCGCATTCTCAGTAGCCACATTTGTATATAAAGCAGACAGTCTACTAATACTCTAATGACTGCTTGTTGACAAAGTTACCCATAGTCAACGGAATGTTTAAAGAGGATCATCAAAATAAAGTGCAACCAATCACTTTAAAGCCCCTTGAGGATTATTTTTGGTTTATTTTAGCTCATGTGCAAGGCATATAGTTGCAAGATTGAGTTTTGAGAAAACCTCTGAGGTTTCTTTACAAACCAAAAGTATTTTATCGTTTATAATTGTAGATTAGATGTATCGATACAGACGTTGCCGTGGGAGGCTGATCTGACAGTAATGGCCCAGTGGTAATTGAGGTTTGGATGTGTTCATGGGTATATTTACCCTATAGGGAATGGAAAGCGCTGATGATCAGAGTTCATAACTCGCCCCAGGAACTCCGACAGAATGTGCCTCAGCAAATCCTTCTGTTTCCAGCCCAGCAAATTCCCCTGCACCCGTTCTTCCAATCTCTACTCAATCTCAGCATCCTCAGCCGTTGCCCCAAACCACAGCTCGGATCCCCTCAGCAGACTTATTAGCCATCTGGCTCCGGAGTCGAGAGGGTCCCCGGGGCGAGCGTCACACTCAAAACAAACCATTCTAATTTCTCCGCCTCTGCTCGTCTCGTTTTTCTCTTTCGAAAATCAAGATTTGCCAGCCTCGGTTATAGCCGAGCACATACACGCACATTGCGGACCGATCTCTTCTCCCAGTAAGTGGGCTTCTGTAATTTGTCATGTCCATGATGAATTATGCCTTCTGCTGGAATCAAGCCTACTAAAAACTGGTGGTGCAGAGAAAGAGACACGGAGAGGGACTGTGACTAATTTCATTGTGCCTGCAACACAAACACTTGCACGAGGCAATCAGGAGGCCCATTACAGCAAACAATCCAGGGTCACAGGCCTTATCTGTCCTGAGGAGAAAAGAGCGAGGCGATCTGCTGTACAACACATAGATTTGATTCCCCTTTCTTTATTGAAGATTCCCCCAAAGCCTTGTTTCTTCCCCCCCGCTCTCCCTGCATCCCATGTCCCAGGGTGAGGCTTTCTTCAAAAACATCTTCTCTCTAAATAACAGCCACTGGCTTTTATTTACTGTATGTTTCAATCGTGAATCAGTGCTGGGCTGCAGGGCTCAGTTCAGCCTCAGCCACTGGCTGTCAGACTCACATATATCAACTCATCCCTGTGAGAGGCTGTCTGCAAAACCACACGCAGTCTGAAGCTCAGAACTACGATCTTATACTTAAACACACAACATTTGGATTTGTTTGTCTTTTAGGGCATTAAGGAGATTTGGGTTTACTTACTGTATACCGTAGCTGTTAAGGGAGAAAATTGGATTGAACTGTGTTGACCAAGCTACTTGTAAGTTAAAGCTGGTTAAGCTTATAAAGATATAGCCTTTAAGGGACCATTAATTACATTTTAATTACAATATCCACATTTTTAAAGGGTTAATTCTTGTTCACTTCATTTCTTTCAAGACCTGCTTATTGATGTTACTGTGATTGATTCACAGATCCATGTGTTTTCCTATGCAGAGCAAAAAAAATAAAAATAAAAAATAAATAAATAAATAAATAAATATATATATATATATATATATATATATATATATATATATATAATTTTAATCTAATTAACATGTAACATAAAAATGCCCACTTTCACCATTTTCACAACAATAAATGAATAAATAAATAAATAAATGAAGCATGCAAAAAATTGCAATTTGCACTGTGAAACCTGTTTTAAAATGAACCCAGGCTTATTCTGAAAATGTACCGCTATATACATTTCTGGAGTGTGTCAAATACATCCCAGGAGCTACGCTTTTTTGCAGTTTTTGTCCACTGGAGGCCACTGTGTATGCTTTTTCAGATCTCAAATTTCTCTCGCGAGTGCCATTCGCACCTGTTGTTCTCACGTAAATCCACCTAAGGCCGCTGTTGACTGACTGTTTGAATGACTGACTAACTGACTGACCAATCGACTGACCCACCGTCCTCTTTCCCTAAACCCAACCAATAGTATTTTCAAAAGCACCGATTGACCCACCTAACTACACCTGTATGCATTGACTACACCTAACTAGACAAACTGGTAACAGCTGGAAAGCCGTCCATACGGAGGAAATCGGTGAGCTGGTAATCGCGAAAAGGAATGGCGTCATACTGTCCCATAGCGTTTGTTTTAAAAACAAAATGCAGCCATACGTACTTCTGGCTTCATAATTTGCGATCTCCAGACATGTATATAGGACTACGTTTTCAGAATAAGCCTATGTTTTTTAAAATGTTGCATTTTTAGGACCCAAAACACATTTTTCATATAAAGGAACGAACTAAATGTGCAAAAACGTTTGTCATTTTAAATTTTAAATGTTTGTGTAATCTCATTATAACTTCACCTTGTGTAATGTAAGTTTTATTTCTGATGACATATGTTGGATTTCTCCAATTACTAGTCCACTAGTAAACTCAAATTGGATTAAATGTCAAACTGCATTAAAATTTGCCTATAGCCAATAAACAATGCTTGAATTAAAATCCCTGCCCACATACATTTCCTTACAACAATACGTTTTCTCTGAAAGTATGTTAAAATACAGAAAGAAAGCTTGGATGCTGCTTCTGTTATAATGCAAGTTTAACATAATGAAGGAATAGTGCAGCTGTTTAAAAAAAAAGCTATAGCATTCCTGTATTTTTCATTTTAAAACATTTGATGATGCTTGAGAGAATCCATTCTCTTTTGTGTGTCCACAAAGGCATCTTTTTTCTTTAGGCTAGCATACTTCTCCATTCTTTCGAAACAGAGCTCTGCATATTCAAAACCGGCAGCTGCATGATGAGGCAGTGAATGTCTATTTTACATAGAGCACCATGCACTTTTTTTGTTCGCCAGTAGTTGATTACATTTGAATCAAAATGTAGCTTTGATCTGTTTAACTTTTTATTCAGCTGTCTAAGCCAACACAGGCTCATTCAGAAAACGTACCTCTTTAAACATTTGAGGAAACCGTCAAATACGTCCCAGGAAGTAAATGTTTTTGCAGTTTTTGTTTTCGTGAATCCACGAGAAGACACTGTGTACGCTTTTTGAGATTTAAAATTTCTCTCACACCTGCTGTTCTCTCATAAATTCACCAGAGGCCGCTATCGACCGACTGTTTGACTGACTGAATGACTGACTGACCAATTGACTGACCCACCCTCCCCCTTTCCTAAACCCAAACAATAGTATTTTAAAAAGCACAGATTGACCTGCCCACCCACCTTCCTAAACGCAACTGACAAATTTAAAAAGCAATCCAGAAAAAGAAAGCCCTTGTCTGATTTTTGCCACATTCTCACCCCCTTATTTACTTGATCATTTTATTTTATTTTTTGGCCTCTGTTTTTGTCTTACCCGCTTTCTGGAACCGTTTTTGTTTTTTTGCCAGACTCGAACCCTATT
This sequence comes from Danio aesculapii, assembly GCF_903798145.1. NCBI lineage: Eukaryota > Metazoa > Chordata > Actinopteri > Cypriniformes > Danionidae > Danio > Danio aesculapii. Next base: position 40,989,492 of record NC_079436.1, read on the forward strand.
GTCGTGGTCAACTCCTCTCTGCATCTCAAGTCCACCAACATACATGGTGAGCTAACTGGACAAAGTGGTAACAGCCGGAAAGGAGTCTTTACGGACGTAAGCGATCAGCTGGTAAGCGCGAAAAGGAACGGCGTCATACCGCCCCGTAGCGTTCATTAAAAAGATTAAATGCAGCCATACGTACTTCTGGCTACATAATTTACAATCTCCAGAAATGTATATAAGGCTACATTTTCAGAATGAGCTTTTGTTGGCTTTTCCAGATCTCAAATTTCTCTCACAAATGCCATTCGCCCCTGTTGTTTCTCACATTAATCCACCAGAGGCCGTTGTCAACTGACTGATTTTCTGACTGACCAACCAACCAATTTGCCCCCACCCACCCGCCCCCATCCCCAAACCCAAACAATAGTGTTTTAAAAGGCACCAATTTGACCCGCCCACCCACTTCCCTAAACCCAATCGCAGTGTTTAAAAAAAGCGTTTCAGAAAAAGAAAATGGCCCTGATTTTGAGCACATTCTCATCCTGTTATTTAATTGTTTATTTAATTTTTTTAGCTTGCGTTTTGTCTTACATGTTTTCTGGAACCATTCTTCACTGGACTTGAACCCCGTTGTCTCACTCAACTTTGTGTCTCAAGTCTGCCGACGTACATGTCGAGCTACCGGACAAACTGGTTACAGCAGAAAAGCTGTCCACACGCAGGTAATCAGTCAGCTGGTAAGCAAGAAAAGGAACAGTGTCCTACCACCCCATAGCGTTTGTTTTAAAGATAAAATGCAGCCATACGTACTGTAGCTCTGACTGCATAGTTCGCGATCTTCAGAAATGTATATAGGGCTACTTTTACAATGGGTCTATGTAGGTAATGTCAGTCTTCTTTCTGGTGACGTATGTCGGATTTGTCCAATTATTTAGTCCACTTAAACTCTGATTTGATGCCAAATTGCATTAAAATTTGCCTCGATACAATCCTTTAATGAGAATTCCTGCCCTACTGTAAATACCTTTTTCTTGCAGTAAAAGTTTTTACTCAGAAGTATGTAAAAAAAATACAAAAGGAAAGCTCTGATGCTGCTTCTATTGTAATGCAAGTTTAATATAATGAACGAATAGTACTGCTGTTTAAAAAAGCTATAGCATTCCTGTATTTTTTATTTTAAAACATTTTATGAAGCTTAACAGAATCCATTCTCTTTTGTGTGTCCACAAGGGCATCTTTTTTCTTTAGGCTAGCATACTTCTCCATTCTTTCTAAACAGAGCTCTGCATATTCAAAAACAGCAGCTGCATGATGAGGCAGTGAATGCCTGTTTCACAATGAGCATCATGCACTTTTTTGTTTGCCAGGAGTTGACATTTCTTACATTTGGATCAAAATGGAGCTATGATCTGTTTAACTTTTTACTCAGCTGTCTAATCACGGTCACATTCTACTCACACAATGATGGAACAACAATTGAAAAGAAAAAAGCTTTCTTGTAGACTAAACGATATCTCAAAACTATATGTTTGAGTTATCTCAGTTCAAGTGATTAGAAGCTTACTCAATTACCCCATCACGTCACAATTTAACAACCGGAAAGTCTTTGAAAAGACTTCAGAGTGAGGAAAGATGACTTTAGGCTAAAACTAACCTCATAGAAAGGTTAAAAAGTGAAATATCATTGGTATAACTTTTGTCCTATTAAATTTAGAATGCATTCAGAGTTTGGGAATTTCTGCCAGCTTGACAAAGGATCCTATGTTTGGTCTATATTAAACTTATAGAACGGAAAGCATTATGGCTTCCTGAAGTGCGCATTAAAAAGCTTTCTGCTCGGCCAGGTTAACAGGGTTACATAAACCGCTTTGTCTCATTTTCACATGAACAGAGCACTTTTAACTGCCCGACACTATGACACCTAGCGGCAATTACTGATCTCTGGCCTGCTCTAAATCAGTCACACTGAAGCAGAAGACGGTACGAAAGCAGCCACATGAAAATGCTTGCTTTCACAACCTAGAAAAAGAGTGGGCATGTATTTAACCTTTAGTCATTAGAACTTTCCCTAAAATCTGACCACATGGCCACTTTGTATGGGTGGCCAATTAGTTTTGAGTGGAAAGACTGAATCAGCAAGTACCTTTTGCCCTGGAGTAGGAAGTGCTAACTCATTAAAGAGACAAAACCTGGACTGTGCTATTCCAACATTATGAGCTTCCCTGAAAAAAGGCTTCCAGCACTCTTGTTACCACTGAGATGAATGTGAATGCTTATGTATGTATTAAAGTCCTCCTTGCTATTACCAAAGTACTTAAACATAAGCTAGTTTTAAATAAATCGCACAGACATTGCAATTTCGGGAATTTAAACAATAAGTATCTTATTAAAGTAGTTGACAATAAATATAACGATACAAGACCGGCCACTTTATTAGGTACACCTGTCCAACTGCTCATCACATGGCAGCAATTCAATTCATTTAGACATGTACACATGGTCAAGATGATCTGCTGCAGTTCAAACTGAGCATCAGAATGGGGAAGAAAGGTGATTTAAGTTACTTTGAACGTTGGTGGTTGGTGCCAAATGGGCCGGTCTGAGTATTTCAGAAACTCCTGATCTACTGAGATTTTCATGCACAACTATCTTTAGGGTTTACAGAGAATGGTCCGAAAGAGAGAAAATATCCAGTGAGTGGCAGTTCTGTGAGTGCAAATGCCTTGTTGATGCCAGAGGTCAGAGAAGAATGGCCAGACTGGTTCCAGATGATTGAAAGGCAACAGTAAGTCAAATAACCACTCATTACAACCGAGGTATGCAGAACAGCATCTCTGAATGTACAACACGTCCAACCTTGAGGAGGATGGGCTACAGCAGCAGAAGACCACACCGGGTGCCACTCATGTCAGCTTAGTACAGGAATCTGAGGCTTTACACAGGCTCACCAAAATTGGACAATAGAAGAAAAACGTTGCCTGGTCTAATGAGTCTCAATTTCTGCTGTGACATTCGGATGTTAGGGTCAGAATTTGGCGTCAACAACATGAAACCATAGATCCATCCTGCCTTGAATCAACAGTTCAGGATGGTGGTGGTGGTGTAATAGTGTGGGGGATATTTTCTTGGCACACTTTGGGCCCATTTGTACCAACTGAGCAGCACACAGCCTACCTGAGTATTGTTGCTGACCATGTCCATCCCTTTATGACCACAGTGTACTCATCTTCAGATGGCTACTTCCAGCAGGATAATGTGCCATGTCATAAAGCATGAATCACCTCAGACTGGTTTCTTGAACATGGCAATGAGTTCACTGTACTCTAATGGCCTCCACAGTCACCAGATGTCCATCCAATAGAGCACCTTTGGAATGGGAGATTTGCATCATGGATGTGCAGCTAACAAATCTGCAGCAACTGCATGATGCTCTCATGTCAATATGGACCGAAATCTCTGAGGAATATTTCCAGTACCTTGTTGAATCTATGCCACAAAGGATTAATGCAGTTCTAAAGGCTAAGGGGGTCCAAGTAAGGTGTACCTTAGTGAGTGTATATATACCAAAAAGAGAAAGAAAAAAAGAGCTGAGCTAACATAAACTAACACAACTGCAATTACTGAATAAATGAAATAAATATTCTTTTAAATCTGAACCTAAAATGTCAGTTGTGGAAATTCATTGTTTTACTGAGTCGTTGAATCATTCAGTCAAAATTGCAGATTCATTTGAGGGCAAACGAGTTGTTGCGTCATTCAAAAATGTCGATTAATTTAGTAATGTTAGGAAAGCCATCACAGATGCTAGTCTGCTTTTGCTTAACCTGGAATTGTTTAGAAAAATTTAAAACAAAAACACATGCATAGGCATTTTTAGTTTGATGCAAACACATTTCGATTGAAGTATTTATGAAAGATTATAAAAGTCCCAGAATTGGCCCAGAAATGTCAATATTTATTCATTCAATTATTTTCTTTTCGGCTTAGACCCTTTTTTAATCCGGGGTCGCCACCGCGGAATGAACCGATAATTTATCCAGCACATGTTTTACGCAGCAGATGCCCTTCCAGGTGCAACCCATCTCTGGAAAACATCCATACACACTAATTCACACACACACACTCATACACTACGGACAACTTTTCTTACACCATTCACCTGTACCGCATGTCTTTGGACTGTGGGGGAGAACCGGAGCACCCGGAGGAAACCCACGTGAACGCAGGGAGAACATCCAAACTCCACACAGAAACACCAACTGATCCAGCTGAGGCTCGAACTAGCGACCTTCTTGCTGTGAGGCGACAGCACTACCTACTGTGCCACTGTGTCGCCCCACAATATTAATATACAGTACAGTAAATTCTCCCTTTTAAAACTCCAGCTTTCTCGGTCAAGTAACTTTCTAAGCATGTTTGTCTGGGAATAATTTAATGTAGCCACATATAAAGAACAGCAATTTTTTTTTTAAAGCACAGCATTTTCCACTGATAAAATCTGTTCTCCTACTCCAGTTTAATGTGCAGAGACAACTATAAGTAAGCTATTCATAGGTTGAATTCCCCAAGAGTGTAAACACAGTCTCTGTGGTGCGTTCAAAACAACACTCTACAACAAAGGAGGTCTATAACACCTGGAGAAATCTATCCATTAGCCTTTGCATTCAGTGGGAAAACCTCAGCCTGCTATTTTTGTTCATGTGTACTGATAGATTTGAGCAGTCACAAGGCTACATACAGGCAGAATGGCACTGATTGGCTGATTGATAGCTAGTCAACCTACCCAAGATCATGGCGAGAAATTCTCTTCCAGTTTTTCATTTCTGCTATAGCCAATAGATCAAGTAAGTATAAATATTCTAAGTAGTGGTCTCTGATAATGACTGTTTTTGAACATATCAGTGTTTATGAATAGATTACATCAAAAATATATAGTATATATAGTTTATAACTGTAAATTTGCAATGCTAAAATAGAAATGGATGACAATCTAGTTTCAAGAAGCAGATCGTTTAATTTTTATTATTGTATTATTATTCTTATAATTCATTATTTTTAACTTGCCTAAAGTAAATAGGTGATGTCAGCTGTAAGCTGTAAGTCTCCAGTAAGTGTAACCTTTTCAGCTTTTTTCAGTATCTTATGTATGGTCGTATCAATAATTCGCTTGCATGGTAATTGGTACGGCCCTGAAAAATGTTGATGGGTCTGCAGTCTGTGGATATCTATTTAGTGATGGAATGGGTTTGCTTTGCAGTTGTTGTTGTTGTTGTTGTTATTTTAGGCATTTTGCTAACATCTGCAAAAATATGTTTAGCTTGAAGATTCCACAGCTTTGGTGGATGGACAGTTCAAAGCTACAATAAGGTTATACAACTTTGTTTTTTTTCCAAACTTCCACCTAGAACATTTTAATACTGTAGCAATTATTGCCGTTTAAAACATGCGTCATATCTTGATCCATAATATACTATTTGTTATCATATTAACAATCACACATCTATCATATGGCTGCAATAATTGCAACAATCTGGGGTCGAACATTCTCAAATGTTTAATTTAGGTGGGGTTTTTTTTATATTTAAAAATATTAATGTGCTTTAAAATACATATTTTGCTTAATTTAGTCTTTTTCATGTTGTCTTGTTGAAAGTATCTTATATTCTGCTTTTGTTTGTGAATTTTATGAAATAAAAAATGCTTTTAAAGTAAACTTTACATTGACATATTCAAAACCTTGACAATGATATAACTTATTTACATAGAAGAGTTAATGAAGACCTAACCGGACACAGAGACCTGAAAACTTGTACACAACACAGTGCACAAGCCAAAGTTAATATATTATTAAGTTTGACTATAAAAGTGTCATTTTGACTAGAAAAAAATAAACAAGGCCAGAGAAAAGACCAGATGTCCAAAATATATCCAAAGCAATAGTAGATGTAATCGGTGGTTCTACAAAGGTGAAGATCTGGATGTAGGAGGAGATTCAAAAATGGGTGGGCCCTTAGAATCATCCTAACTTACGTCGTCCCCAACCCCTGTGAATATTCCAGTCTGATCTCACGAGGAAACGTAAGTATTTTCACTTTTTTCAGAAGTATCTAATTTGTACGAATTTGTTCAAGTTCAGTCGTACGAAAATGTATGATTTTAATAAGGAGGCATGGCACACAACCCCACCCCTAAATCCAAACGTCATTGGGTGACGTTTTGTAGTGGCAAATTGTAGTGGCAATTTTTCTTTAATGAGGCGAAAGATTTCTTTCTCTGTGGTAAAAAAGACAAAGTCTTGCAAAGAATTTGTCTCTTACCAGAGAGTTCAGATGCCACTTGAGTTCTTTTTCCCAGATGTCAGTGGGGTTCCTCTCCGAGCCCGGCGACGTTTGGAGCAAATTTTACTTAACTGTATCAGTTAGATCGTACTAATTCATATAAATTTGCCACTAGATCAATAAGTTACAAATTGCCATGAGATTGTTCTGGGATATTCATACTCTTATCTGTCACTCCTGTGTTCATGACAGTTTGGTGCCATCTTGTAACTAAATAATAATAAGAATGATAATAATATAATAATGAGTGCAGGCTTCATTCAGCCATTTACTTTCTGCAAGTTTTCAGCTAAAGAGCTGGTAAATGATTACAGCTCAGAACAATGTTTTGTGTAACGGTACATTAACACGGGGCGTGAGCATGAATGCATGACAGAGGGCGGTCTGAAGCTTGGTGCTGACGCAATTGTCATAGCAGCATCAGTCAATGAAATATGATTGCAACTGGCTACTTTCTGAGCTAGGGTATTTCCCAACTTCTACAGCAAGCGAGCAACGGATATGGATTGTATATAATTGTTTACTTAATACTTCTTTAATCAGTGCATGGTTATCAAAATATTGAGGAAGCTACAAACACAAAAGATATGTTTGGTAGTCTATTGTTGGTCCTCTAATAGAAAGAATTTTGCTTGATGTTTTCTGTCGGTTGAGACCTTTTCAATTTTAGATGACCCAAGACTATCTGTAATGCGTGATGCTTAACAGATGGCATTTTCAAGTGAAGTCACAGTTTAATTTTCAATTTAGGCATATATTTTCAGCTCATATCTTTGACCTTTCTCTCTTTCAGCCAAAAAACTATAATGGTGTTTTTAGCTGTGGAAATTTGCATCCCTATTTTTGTCTCATGCACTTTAAAATTATGTTTTAGTTTGAGAGCAGGCTCCGAGGTCCATTCACTTAAACATTTATGGCCTTGAATATCTCACAATCAAAAAACATTTACTCCCTACAATGTTGTTTAAAGAATAAAATCTATTACAGCAATACACCACTTTGCAAAGATGCATATTTACCCACAAATTAATGAAAAGAAAAATATGTTTAAAACAAATAACTCTTAGACAATGCACCAATTAAAACAGCAATCATTGTAAAAAGTTTTCTACCAGTAATACTATTTATGTTCTTCTGTAAAGTATTCCCGATTGCAGCTTAATCCTCATAAATAAATAAATCAAATCAAATCTAAGATATGTTTCCCACTGTAAAAACACTTTCACTTGTGGAATGAAAACATGTAACAGGTTTTTCACGGAACCATCAATGCCATTAAAGAACCTTTATGTTTAAGAGTAAACTGTTCCCGATGTACAGTATTAGCATTAATAAGACAAAAGCTAAGCATCATGTCATAAATCTGGTTTATTGATTAAAAACTGTTTGCTGTCATTCACAGAGGCCTTCTGTTTGAATCTATCTATGCTGTTCCGTGTGCTCTCAGCAGATCTCATTTGTAAGATGTCCGTCAGCTGTCAGAAAAGCTTGAATGCTCTAATGGTCTGCTGAATTCAACACACCATCAGGAAATAAAGGTAATGAAAAAGGATGAGAGATTTTTGTGCGAGATGGAGAAACAGAAGGAGATGATATCACTCCTCCTGTGATGGTAATTAATTGTCTCCTTTTTATTTTTCTCTCTCATTGTCTCGATCTTATACAGACATTAGAAAACAATATTACAGTATAATATAATTATACAAATATCAACACTGCGAACATTAGCTTTTCATTGAGGCATGACTTCTCCAAGGCAACTACAATCTTACTGTAGGAAAACAAACAGACACAGTGAATGAATGTAAAACTGCAAGACAGAATGTAAGGCTTTTTTTAAATAAATGCATACAAGTCTTGTGTCAAAAAAGAGCTACTTACATCCATCCATCCATTATATATATATATATATATATATATATATATATATATATATATATATATATATATATATATATATATATATATATATATATATATATAGAGCTGTATTTATATCACAGAAACTAGCGGTGTTTGCTTTGCTCTGGCTTTTTTGGGGTTAATTGTTGTGAAATCCCAATTGAAAAAGAGAAAACTAGAAAATCTCTGTAGACTGATGGCATTTCATGCCGTTCAGCCTTATAATCTTAAAATGTGAGCAAAAATCACCTGTTTTGTCATCACTTTAGACATTACGCTAGAAAAGTAGTTCCTCATACAAAAGGATTTTTATCGTCTGCGTGTTTGATTTTGTTTTTTATACACACGATTATGTCATTGAACTGTTATGTGATAAAGGCAATATCACACTCATAGCAGTGCAATATGCCTGTTTATCATCCCTGGTGGGACACTAACAGAAAAAAGTATAATTGTACATTTCTTTACTAAATACACATAAAAAAGTTAAAGATTAGCAAAAAAAAAAAATTTCAGTTAATTTATTTTTTACTCTTTAATGTTAAGTGTGCCACAAAATATTATTATCCTATAAATTACAGCAATAATCTCTCATTTAAAAAATAAATTATATTAAAAAATCCGTAAACATATATTTTCTTATGAAAATGTATTTTTTTTTTATTTTTGGTTGGGTTTTTTTTTTGCACTTCTTTTTTTTCTTGAATGTTCTCTCAAGAATACAATAATATGCAAATTAGATATAATGTATAATTACTTTTATAGAACGTAAGTAAATTAAATTATAGGAATTTTACAATTTTGAGAAGTAAAATTTTTTATTTTACTTGAACAATGTATCTGTTGTGGTCCATTGTGTAGTGTAAAGGAGAAAAACAAGGTGAGCACCCGAACGCAGCATTTATCTTACATTTATTAAAAGACTATAACAAAACAAAGCGAAACAAACCAGGGAGCAACAAGAAAAACAACAGACAATGAGAGGGAAACACTAGTATAGTGCAAGGAACCAATCAGGCTAAACAGAATAATGAGACAAGAGGTGAAGAGAATAAATAGCCATACACAATAGCAACAAACTGGAATAGTAAGGAGACAGAGAAAGGTAACAGAAATAAACAAACACAGGGTGTGAAAAATAGTATCAGTTATATATATATATATATATATATATATATATATATATATATATATATATATATATATATATATATATATATAAAATATAGCAAATCTGTTACTACTACTTTATATATACATATATAAACACATACATAGTTCACAATCATCTCTACAAATTCTGGTAACAGTTTATTTCGATGGTATTATTTTGAGTATTAGTAGACTGACTGCTTAATATCTGTTGATACTGCTACTTCAACAAACATTTAACTGACTATAAGAAACTTTGCAATTACATGTCAACTTACACTAACCCTAACCCTAACCCTAACAGTCTACTTACAAAGCTAATGAGAATTAGTTAGCATGTAAATGCAATGTAACTTAAATTCAACAAACGGACCATCAAAATAAAGTGTGAACCAAATTCTCTGCAACCTAATAATTGATTTATTGGTTTATTCATGGATTATGATTAATAATAAGTTCTGCACTCCTCACAAGGACAGACAATAAAAATATTAATAAAATACATTTTAAATATGTTTCCATTCACTATTTCTAAAGCTCCAAACAATCTAAAGCTCTCTATATAAAATTGGATAGTTTTTTTTGCATTCTCAGGAATATATACAAGTATGGTATTCAGTTTGTTTCTTATTTCTATTTTGTTCGTTCATTCGTTCATTCATTACTTATCCCTTGTTATGATGTTTATTATATATACAGTATGGTATTTATATATTGCAAGAAAACATTTTATTTCCATTGTGCACAGTAGGACTAACAAATTTGAAGTCCAGTTGACTTGTAAATTACAGTTTCATACTGTACGATTCACATAAACATATTTTCATATTTAAAGTATGTTTTTACCAAGCTGCTTTACAGCGCACTCTGACAAACTGCATATGATTTCCACCAGAATCACGCTGTTCTATATGAGAAACATATTGTTATATTTGGAGGAAGGCTCATTCTGCGGCGGTAGCTAACAGGAGGTTATTATGCCCTGCACAATCTGTCAAACACACGATATCATAGTTATTTTGAGGGGGAGGGCGGCTCTGGAGGCTTACATTTCCATACAAGAGTGCATGTGTAATGTCTCTGAGCACTTTATATCCTTAACATTTCAGCCGAGACCCCACACAGGCAAGAAAGCCTCCATCTTCTAAGGGTAATCACAACTGTAATTGGATAAAAGAAAGCCAAGCCGACACCGGGCCTTTTCAAGGCAGCTTTATCACGCGCAGTCAGGCGACGCTAGAAAGACATTCGTCCGAGCCTATTCACGCCAGTCCTGCGTCTACCTCAAACGCTCCTGCGTTCAAATGCAGACACATCAAAAGAGTTATGTTGGTTTGTTTGCGAGTCAGCAGTGAGATCAAATGTTCCCCTGTCGCTTTAAAGGTCCACTGAAGTGCCTTGAAATGTGCAGTTTTGTTTGATGTGTGATGTCATTTCAAATAAAACATGGGGTGCATTGGGTAGCCCCACCCCCTTTTGAAAATAGCCAATAACATCTTACATCAAGAATTTTTCTACTATAAAATACAGCATTCAGTGTGGTTAAAATGGGTCTGATGTGTTTTGTAGGCTGTGTTCACTCTGTGCTGTGATGTCTCAGGACCTGAACGTTCTACAGTATGTTCATTTGCCATGTCATTTTGTGTGAAGTTAACATGGTAACACTTTAGTTTAGGTCACAATTCACAGTAATAAGAAACCATTAACTTACCCTACTAGGTTAATACACCATTATTTAGCTGTTTATTAATAATTAGTAAGATAAAAGACATCTAAATGACATCCAAACGTAGGTATTTTGGCTGAAATTAGGCTAAATTTGGACTCTTCAATAGACAATCTAATATATGTCTAACAAAAGTTAAAAAATGTACTAGTCAGCAAATAGACAGGAATGAAAAATTACAGAGGTTAGCCTGTCTAATCTGTCTATTTGATGACTAGTCTGTTTTGGACTATTGTTTGACATATATAGACTGCCTACTAAACAGCCCAAATGTAGGCTTCTTTTAAAAAAGTAACACTTTAGGTCACAATTCACGGCAATAACACTCCATTAACTAACCCTACTAGGTTAATAAACCACTAATTAGCTGTTTATTAATAATTAGTAAGATAAAAGACATCTAAATGACATCCAAACGTAGGTATTTTGGCTGAAACAAGGCTAAATTTGGGCTCTTTAATAGACAATCTAATATATGTCTAACAAAAGTTCAAAAATGTACTAGTCAGCAATAGACAGGAATGAAAAACTACAAAGGTGAAGTCTGTCTAATCTGTCTATTTGATGACTTGTCTATTTTTGGATTATTGTTAGACTTATATTACATTGTCTACTGTTACGTCCTGACTAGTTTAGGGTTGGTGAGAGCAAAAACAAGGTATAAATAAATTAAATGTAGAAATAATAAATTTAGGGTTTCCACCCCTCTCCTGTCCCAGCTTACAATAACCACAACAGGTATTTAGCAAGTAATAACAATGTTTATTTTCAAACTAAATATCTCAGAAGCATTTCTTCGGAAGGGAATCCAGGCCAAAATTATAAACAAAAAGACAACTAACTTCTGAGGAAATAATACCTAACTTACAGCGCATCTGGAAAGTATTCATAGCGCTTCACTTTTTCCACATCTTTTATGTTACAGCCTTATTCAAAAATGGATTAAATTCATTTATTTCCTCAAAATTCTGCACACAATACCCCATAATGACAATTTATTAAAAATAAAAAAACTATTAAAAATTTAAAACATTGTTAAAATATTAAATTTATTAAAAATTAAAAATAGTAGATAAGTATTCACAGTCTTTGCTCAATAATTTGTTGATGCACCTTTGGCAGCAATTACAGCCTCAAGTCTTTTTAAATATGATTCCACAAGCTTGGCACACCTCTCTTTGAGACTTTTTGCCCAATCCTCTTTGCAGTACCTCTCAAGCTCTATTAGGTTGGATGGGAAGCAACAGTGCTCAGCCATTTTCAGATCTCTCTAGAGATGTTCAATAGGATTTAGGTCTGGGCTCTGGCTGGACCACTTAAAGAAATTCACTGAGTTGTTGTGAAGCCACTCCATTCACATTTTAGTGGTGTGCTTTAGGTCATTGTCCTGTTGGAAGATAAACCATCGCTCCAGTCTGAGATCAAGAGCACCCTGAAGCAGGCTTTCATTCAGGTTGTTTCTATACATTGCTGCATTCTTCTTTCCCTCTATCCTGACTAGTCTTCCAGTTCCTGCTGCTGAAAAACATCCCCACAGCATAATGCTGCCACCACCATGCTTCACTTTAGGGATGGTATTAGCCTAGTGATGAGCAGTGCCTGGTTTTCTCCAAATATACCGCCTGGCATTCACTCCAAAGAGTTCATTTTTAATCTCATCAGACCCGAGAATTTTGTTTCCTATGGTCTGAGAGTCCTTCGGATGCCTTTTGTCAAATTCCAGGTGGGGAGTTGCTTCCGTCTGACCACTCTGCCATACAGACCTGATTGGTGGATTGCTGCACAGAAAGTTGTCTTTCTGTAAGGGTATCCTCTCTCCACAGAAGAATGCCGGAGTTCAGACAGAGTGACAATCGGGTTATTGATCACCTCCCTGACTAAGGCACTTCTTCCCTGATCACTCAGGTTAGATGGCAGGCCAGTTATATCTTCCACTTTCGGATGATGGAGGCCACTATGCCTATTGGAACTTTCAGAGCAGCAGACATTTTTCTGTAACCTTCCCCAGCCTTGTGCTCGAGACAATCCTGTCTCAGAGGTCTACAGACAATTCCTTTGTCTTCATGCTTGGTTTGTGCTTTGACATGCACTGTCAACCCTGGGACCTTATATAGACAGGTGTATGCCTTTTCAAATCATGTCCAATCAACTGAATTTACCACAGGTGAACTTAATTTATGCTGCAATTAAACATCTCAAGAATGATCAGTGGAAACAGAATGCAGAAACAAAGCTACAAAGCTGCAAAGCTCATTTGTAAAACATTTTGTACTTTTTAGGAACATATATGGATCTGAAAAGTAAAATAAACCCTTTGCTTTATTGTACATATATTGAAGTACAAAAGTGTACCTTTTGAAAAATTCTACTTCAGTGACAGCTTTTGTACCTTTATTTCTGAGAGTGTGGGCATGAAGTATGAAACTGCAGGTTTTGCGCCAGCTTACTGTATATCCAACAAGCATTTTTTGGTGTTTAAAAGGCATCTATTAGACATCCATACATAGTAATTTTGGCTAAAACAATACTAAACCTGGGTTGTTTAATAGACAATTTAATATATGTCTAACAATAGTTCAAAAATAGACTAGTCATCAGACAGGAATGAATAATGCCCTTCTTGTCGAGCAAGGGCTGTGTATTAGATAGGCTATACCAGATAACAGCTTAATTTGTGACCATTTAGCCTTGTTTTAGCAAAGATGTCTGTGTTTGGACGTCTTTTAGACGTATTTGAAACACAAAAACTGCTTGGTGGGTACCTTAAGACATGCATTTGGATACCAAAAAAAAAAAAAAAAGATTTCAGGTGGACATTAAGAACAATTGCTGAGTATTTCCGAGCTGATTGACTAATTTTGACTTTGTTCATTTGCTGAACATAACATGACGGGAAAAACAGTCTAGAAGTCTAGAAGATTGTACTGTGTGGTTTTTGATTGATGGCTATTGGTTCTTTTTATATTCTGCTCACTGTACGGGAGGGGGAACCTGTTTTCTGCACATACAGAGGCCATCTGGCATACTGGCAGCACATTTGTGGGGTGAAGAAAATCCTCTGGCTCCTGTCTTATGATGTTTAGCATGTGAGCGTGTGTGAGAGTGTGTGTCAGCACACCTGTTAAAACCACAGTGTTTGTCTGGAATATGTGTGTGTGTACTTGTGTGTGTGGATGCGCTTGCTGATGCACGAGAGACTGCTTCGTTCCACTGAAGGGAATGTGATTTCAGTCGGGCTAAATGCAGTCTGGAAAAAACATTGCAGTAACCTTGACCTTCAGTTCAACCCGTCGTATATTGACCTGACTGACATGTTATGTCGACCATCTGATGGCGTGTCCTACTTTTGGTTGCCTTTGTGTTTAAAAGCTTAAAAGCCCTAACATTGACAAAATATTGACAAGGGACAAAAACCAATCAGCACTTTCCGAAAACTTCATGGTCTGTCCATTTTGGGTTTTCTTTGGGAGCAACGATCCCAAATGTTGCTATTTAACTTTGAGATTAAGCATGACATTTTATTATGAACTCTAAATGGTCAAAGTAAACAATTGCGAAATAATTTTGTTGATGGTAGGGTAAAGCATGGACTAAAGTACCATTTTTCAATGAAACCTAATTTTAGAAGATGATATTTTTAGCAGAAATACATTTTTGCTGTGGTAACTAACTCACAAGAGTGATCTATCAAATCAGGTGTTATTTTATATCAATATAGAACAACTTCAATATAACTTCCTTACTTATAAGTTACTACTTTTCCCATCAGCAGGGACAAAAGTAATATGACTGCATCAAAAGTAACACAACAATATTTGCTATTTACTGGCTCAATCTTGTTTATTTTAAATACATCTGGCTATGATCTTGAAAATATTTACTGCAAACATATTTTGTGCGCTGTATCAGTTTGTGGGTGTGCTCGAGTTCAGGCAGCTAGGCGGACACTGGAGGAGCTGGCGTGATGCGCGCTCTGCTGGAAGAATTCTATGGATTACCCAGCAAGACAACATTTGTTTTCAAAATGAGTTGGAAAGTGCACCTTCCAAATCACGTATACACGGTCTTCGACCCCTGAGGGTTAAACATTTTAAAATTCAGCTCCATCAAATGTTTCAAAAGCAATTCAAAAATGCTAAATGCTAATTCTTTTCAACAATTTTTGAATATTTTTATTGTTAAAATGCACTAATTTTATAAAACATCTGGATCAAAACACTGCAAACTCTAATGTGGAAGTGAAAAATAAGGTATGAATATTAGCAATTGGACATAAATAACAGTGTTACTTTTGTCGCCAGGAACTCTTGCCATTTAAACCTGATTATACTTTTAAACTGAAAAACTCAGACATAAGGATGTGTTATTGCACTAAATAACCTGTAGATTGCTCACTAGTGTTCATTCGTTCATTCATTTTCTTTTCCACTTAGTCCCTTTAATAATCTGGGGTCGCCACAGCGGAATGAACCGCCAACTTATCCAGCATATGTTTTTCCAGCTGCAACCCATCACTGGGAAACATCCATACACACTTATTCACACACATAGACTATGGACAATTTAGCTTACCCAATTCACTTATAAAAGTAGAAACTTGAGCACGCGGAGGAAACTCACGCGAACGTGGGGAGAAAATGCAAACTCCACACAGAAACGCTCACTAGTGTAACACATGAAAAGAGAAACCCAACATTTAATAAGGAAAAAAGAACCACTACAATAATTTACTTTTTGCATTTAAAATGTGAAATTTGGCGCTAGTTGTGGGACACGGTGCTGGAATGACATGATATTTGGCAGCTCCTTCAAGCTCCTTCTTACTTTTTGGAAGCAGCGTTCCATTCAGTTCAATAACCTTAATTTAAATCAAACAATAATTCTAGGTAACACTTTATTTTGATGGTCCATTTGAGTATTAGTAGACTGTCTGCTTAATATCTGTTGAAACGGCTCCTTCACCAGACATTTAACTGACTATAAGAAACTTTGCAAGTACATGTCAACCTTCACTAACCCTAACAGTCTACTTACAATTTAATGAGAATTAGTTGCAATGTAACTTAAATTCAACAAACGGACCATCAAAATAAAGTGTGACCCAATACTAAACAAACACTAACCATTTTGTTGTTGTTGTTTGTAAAATATATTAACAATTTTATTCATGGAGTCCTTACAAACTTTATATTCTTAAAAAATAAATGGTAAGTAAAAATGAAAGAGAAAAAGTAAGTGAAAAAAAAAAAACGCTCTGATGGATGTAGAGTATGTTAAATTAAAGGTGTCTTTTAAAAATATTGGTCACATTTTATTTTGTCCGTTTGTTGAATTTAGGTTACATTGCATCTACATGCTAACTAATTATCATTAGATTATGAGTAGACTGTTGGGCTGGGGTTAGGGTTGGGGTTAGGGTTAGTGTAAGTTGACATGTACTTGCAAAGTTTCTTATAGTCAGTTAAATGTCTGTTGAAGGAGCAGTATCAACAGATATTAAGCAGACAGTCTACTAATACTCAAATGGACCATCAAAATAAAGCGTTACCAAAATTTTATTTATGAAAAAAAATACATGTATATTTAGTGACAGAATAATCATAAAATCTGTATAGTGCTGCTCTTTGGTGAATTAAAGTGCTTCTTTTATTCTCACTTGATTTGGATTAGAGTGTCTGCAAAATTAATAAACGTATTGACCATTTTGAGTGAAGTAAACAATAATAATGGTCCTGACCTATTTCCTGTATTACATTTTTAATTTCTATAGCTTCCGAAAATCCAAAATGGTCCACATACTTATAATGTTATGGGAGCTGTTTTAACTTTAAGATATTGTCTCTTGTTACAGTTATGAAGTAGTTTGACAACAAGCAGGAAATTTTCATGGGCCAGTGACATTGCCACATTGAAATGGTCAAAATATAATATAATATAATATAATATAATATAATATAATATAATATAATATAATATAATATAATATAATATAATATAATATAATATAATATAATATAATATGACAGACAGAAAGCTTGAAGTGTGAAATTAACTGTAAAAATAATGCCATACCGTTTAATTAGCATATAATCAGTTCTCATTATATGCAGGCTATATAAAGACAATTTGGCGAGTCTACTCTGGTCTGATTTACAATCGCTCTATTACTGCTCAGAAATGTAATTTGTTCTCTACTTTACTGCCAATAACCGATGTTTATTCTAACCAACAGACAACTCTGCTCTATAATCAGTGCCTGCCACTGTCAGTCAAATCAATCTAGCCCCGCCCACAGGTCATTGCACAAATGGATGAAATGGACAAAGAGGAATCACTTTTATGAACTCACGAATGGACTGGAAGACTAAAAGCAATTTCATGCTTCAGGGAATGGGGCTGAGATGTGCCATTCATCGTGTGCTTACCTCAACCTTTATTAAGAACAGAAAAAGGAGCAGGTATTAAAATTAATAAACCAAGTGTTATGCAAATGAGGAGAAAGACAAAAAAATAATAATAGAACAAAAGAAGGAACACGAATTTGACATCCAGCTAATATCCCAAATCTCTAGGAGAAACAGAAAGCGAAGATGACAAGGAAGATCTCTTACATGGAAAAGTACCTAAGTGGCCCATGCAAAGCAACTCCTGACATTTGCAGGTAAATTGATTAATGACATTTAACTGAAAATGAAATATTATGTCTGAAGCATAAAGGGTTAGAATGAAGGGAAATGTCACCAGTTCTTGCATCACATGCTGAGGTGACTGAAGGCCCATTTTAAAAGAAAGAAAGAAAGAAAGAAAGAAAGAAAGAAAGAAAGAAAGAAAGAAAGAAAGAAAGAAAGAAAGAAAGAAAGAAAGAAATATGGAGGGAAGGAAGAAGTGAAGAAAGAAAGAAAGAAAGGAAGAAGAAAGAATGTAAGAATGGATGGATTGATGGAAAGAAAGAAAAAGAACAGAAGGAAGGAATGATGAAAGAAAGAACAGAAGGAAGGTAGGAAAAAGGCAAGAAAGAAAGAAAGAAAGAAAGAAAGAAAGAAAGAAAGAAAGAAAGAAAGAAAGAAAGAAAGAAAGAAAGAAAGAAAGAAAGAAAGAAAGAAATATGGAGGGAAGGAAGGAAGGAAGGAAGGAAGGAAGGAAGGAAGGAAGGAAGGAAGGAAGGAAGGAAGGAAGGAAGGAAGGAAGGAAGGATGATGGATGGATGGATGGATGGATGGATGGATGGATGGATGGATGGATGGATGGATGGATGGATGGATGGATGGATGGATGGATGGATGGATGGATGGATGATGGATGGATGGATGGATGATGGATGAAAGAGAAGGAAGGAAGGAAGGATGGATGGATGGATGGATGGATGCATGGATGAATGGATGGATGGATGGAGGGAAAAAAGAAAGAAAGAAGGTAAGAAAGAAAGATGGGGAGAAAGGAAGAAAGGAAGAAATATGGAGGGAAGGAAGAAAGAAAAGAAAAAAAAGAAGGAAGGAAGAAAGAAAGAAAGAAAGAAAGAAAGAAAGAAAGAAAGAAAGAAAGAAAGAAAGAAAGAAAGAAAGAAAGAAAGAAAGAAAAGAAAGAAAGAAAGAAAGAAAGAAAGAAAGAAAGAAAGAAAGAAAGAAAGAAAGAAAGAAAGAAGGATGGATGGATGGATGGATAGAAAAAAGAAAGAATGAAAAAAATAACAGAAGGAAGGAAGGAAGGATGGATGAAAAGGAAGGAAGGAAGGAAAGAAGGAAGGAAGAAAGGAAGGAATGAAGGATGGAAGGAAGGAAGGAAGGAAGCAAGGAAGGAAGGAAGGAAGGATGGATGGATGGATGGATGGATGGATGGATGGATGGATGGATGGATGGATGGATGGATGGATGGATGGATGGATGGATGGATGGATGGATGGATGGATGGAAGAAAGGAAGAAAGGAAGAAAGAAAGAAAGAAAGAAAACTAAAAAGAAATAAAGAAAGGTGTAGACAATGAAAAGTGAATGTGATGAAAAGCATTTCTCCAGCTCTTGATTGGATGCAGGGTAAAAGGTGGTATTGCACTAAAATGAGAATGACCTCAGCCATCTAATACAACTTAATGGGTGTAGTCGCTGCCATTGAGATATCCAGCTGGGTATTAATAGCTCAATTAAAGAAAGAGTATTGGATTTCTTTTTCAATTGCTACGTTGAAAAGAACATTGATAAGTGCAGAAGCAGCAGGGATTGATTTTTTACTTCTAAAGTCAAGAGATCACAATAGTATTAAACCTTCAGTGAGATGTACAGATCTTCTGGGACTGTGTCTCTCTTAAACTCTGTCTTTGGATCTGGTGAAGAGGTTAAAGGCAAGTGAAGACGGTGATATTATGGAAGAGAGGAGTTTAGCAAAAGCTGACATTGCTGTGCTGACATTAACAGACACTTTGTTGAAGTGTTGGGCAAAGTTACTTTTAAAAGTAATATTACAATCTTAAGCTTAAAAAATGCAAAAATTGCATAACACATACTTACGGAGCCCCGAAAGCGACGTGTAAAAAAGAAAAAAAAAAAAACAATAAAAACTTTTGAATGCGCACATGATACTACTACTACATACGAGATACAAAGATAGCATCGCAGACACACAACATTATATATATATATATATATATATATATATATATATATATATATATATATATATATATATATATATATATATGTATGAGCAATATCACATGAGTAGTAGTGCGATATGGCTGTATATCAGCACTGGTGGGAGGCGGGCTTATTAGCGTCCCACCAGTGCTGATATACACTCATATCGCACTGCTACGAGTGTGATATTGTGTTTATTAACAGTTCAACGGCACAATCGTGTATATAAATAAAATCAAACACGGAGAGTCTAAAAGCTCTTTTGTATTATGGGAACTACTTTCTTACACCATTCATTCACATCTGCAGCCGACGATAAAACAGCAGTAGCCATTACTAATTCAGTGTTTGAATGATTCTCTATAGCGTAATGTCTAAAGTCCAGGATATATTTGCATTTATTATGACATAATTGAGCAAATGAAACTTCATGACAGTTGTCATAAGCATGCATAAAATCCCTTATCAGGATTATCAAAGTTTTATGGCAGTCTTTTGAACACCCCCTTCAAGTATAATTCACACACTGTATTATTTATTCATTCATTCATTTTCTTTTCGGCTTAATCCATTTATTAATCCGGGGTTGCCACAGCGGAATGAACCGCCAACTCATCCAGCACATGTTTTACGCAGTTGATGCACTTCCAGCTGCAACCCATCTCTGGGAAACATCTATGCACACTTATTCACACTCATAAACTACGGACAATTTACCCTACCCAATTCATCTGTACCATATGTCTTTGGATTGAGGGGGAAACCAAAGCACCCGGAGGAAACCCAAGCGAAGCAGGGAGAACATGCAAACTCCACACAGAAACGCTAACTGACCCAGCCGAGGTTTGAACACAGCAACTTTCTTGCTGTGAGGCGACAGTGTTTTTGTTTAACAAAACTGCCATTGTAAAACATTACCAGAAATATTATTAGGGTTATAATGTCACGAGAAACCATACGTGTCATGTCATAATTATAAAGGTGTCTCATGAGCACCCTCTTCAAGTAAAGTGTTAACGTTTATTCTTAATCCAGAGATAAATTGGTGTAAATCAACATCAATGTCACAGAACCCAGAATATTCCCATGCAAGCCATATTCCAGGCTTATTATGACCATAAATTATGAACAACTGCAAAACTAATCAGCATTGTTAATTGCAGAAATTCTTCATGGGTAATGGCTGAAGTGTAGTGCGCCGGCGGTCTCTGATGGATGTGGAGACCTGTAGAGGTGCAACAGGCTGTTATTGCTATGCACTTCTGGGCCATAATAAAGATTGAGCCGCTGCTGTTCTGCACCTGTAAGTGGGAGTGTGGAGGACAAATTGTCAGAGAGGGGCCGTGACGCTGCTTCATGAGCGAGAATCTTGTCCTTCATCCAGCGGTCATGAATAATTCAGCAACGGAGCTCTTCACACACTCTGTCAGCACTTTAATGTGCCTTTACCTGCTTTAGAAACAGCTGGATCTTGGCTTCCCCTTCGCCCCCTTTCTGCCACTCAATTCCCACTGTGCTGCTCACAGATGTTAGGTATGGGGAAATTAAATATGTGCATTTGTCCAGAAATGAGAAGACAGTCACTTACAAAGTGTGCATTTAACAATTATGTGTATGTTTTAATAAATACATCAATGTCAATCTTGTTAGTTGTCAAATAATATACAAAACGTAATACCACCATAATATGAAATCAACATTTCTTCCAAAGCATTTTTTACAGTTTATTTGACAATGATAATGCTAAATACATGCATTTGAAACCCATTTACCAAGGGTTGTGTTTCCAAGCCACCAACATTCTATTATTGTGTAATTTGAAGAGCCCCTATTTTGCATTATAAATAGTCATATTTTGGTTTTGGTTTCTCCAACAACAGGCTGATATTCATGCACGGTCAAAAAACACATTCATTGTCTTATAATATGCATTTATTTTTACCTAATTATCCCAACGACTCCCATAACCAGATAGCATATGAATATGGGCCACTTTAGGCAGTTATGCGGCACTGGTGAAATTCCTTCGGCTCAGACAAAAAGAATGTGAGCCTGAAGTGGTCCACCTGTGCAATGGCAAAGGGGGGCCAAAGATTCAAATTCTTATATGGGCCATTTAAGGCAAAGATTTGGCATTTATGGCAAAATGTAATCTGAATGTGAGCCTAATGTGGCAAATGATAAATTTGGCCAAAATGATGGAGGACAAATGTGGGCCACAGTTGGCAAAAATGTGGCATAGTCATTTAAGGGTAATTTGGGTCTAAACCTAAAGTAGCTCACATGTGTGAGTGCAAATGTGGCCCAGTTATCTTAAGACAAATGTGGGCCACTTTTGGCAAATATTTGGCACAGTAAGGTCTGGCTATTGCGTTTGTAAGCCTAATGTGGCCCAGAGAAGAGTTGGCAAATGTGGCCCAGTTATTTTAAAACGTATGTGGGCCACTTTTGGCAAATATTTGCCACAGTAAGCGCTGGTTAATGTGGATTTGAGCCTATAGTGGCCCAGATATGATATGGCAAATGTGGCCCAGTTATCCTAAAACAAATGTAGGCCACTTTTGGCAAATATTTGGCACAGTAAGGTCTGGCTATTGCGTTTGTAAGCCTAATGTGGCCCAGAGAAGACATGGCAAATGTGGCCCAGTTATTTCAAAACATATGTGGGCCACTTTTGGCAAATATATGCCACAGTAAGCTCTGGCTAATGTGGATTTGAGCCTATAGTGGCCCAGATATGATATGGCAAATGTGGTCTAGTTATCCTAAAACAAATGTAGGTCACTTTTGGCAAATATTTGGCACCGTTAACTCTGGCTAATGTGGCTGTGAGCCTAAAGCGGCCCAGAGAAGATATAGCAAATGTGGCCAAGTTATCCTAAAACATACGTGGACCATATAGACTAAAGTCACCATCATGGAGAAAAGTGTTTGCTTTATTTGGGCTCATAGCCCTGAACATTTTAATATAAATTTTCTTTTGGGCTGGTGTAACTTTTAAGAACTTTGCTTGAAAAGTTTATTCATTACAGCAAACAAGCCAATAATAAAAAAAAACAATAAAATGAAGTGATGAAATGATATAATTCACTGATGTTCACCAATGTTTTAATCCATTATTAAAAGTAACGTGATAATATGCTTGCACATGCCATAGAATTTTGAAGCTAAAAAAATTCTATGGTTCAACTTCTGCTTACAGAAACATCAATAATGGTAATGTAGGCCGGATTTAAGTTTCTGATGTGGGCCGGATCTGGGCCAGAATTAAAGCAGAATGTGGCCCAGAATAGGCTCAGTTCTGGTTCATTTGGTTAAATTCTGGCTGACATGTGGAATGTCTATGACTTAATTGTGGCCCATATCTGGCAAACATGAGTGGACCGCCCTATTGCCATCATTCCATGCAGTATGTGGGCCGGATTTAAGTGTCTGATGAGGGC
The DNA here is from genome assembly GCF_903798145.1 of Danio aesculapii. Classification (NCBI taxonomy): domain Eukaryota; kingdom Metazoa; phylum Chordata; class Actinopteri; order Cypriniformes; family Danionidae; genus Danio; species Danio aesculapii. The sequence goes on from NC_079436.1 coordinate 41,012,664, forward strand.
CGGATTTGAGCCACATGAATTTTGCTATCTGGGTATAATTCGTCCAGCGATTCATTTGTTTCCAAACCCCTTCTTAGCACAAAGTTAATCTGCGCTGATTGGTCCTTCGTGTCATGATCAGTCCGGTGATCCTCATCGCTGCGCTAGTGTCTGAGGGGAAAGTGCATTCATATTTTTCCGAATCTGAAACTACATATTTGGTAATGTGTGTAACAAATAGGAACAACAAATAATAACTTGACTTCTAGTTGACCATTTAGTACCAGAAGTGGCTTATATGAAAGGCAAAGGCCTCTAGATTACGCTTGTTTGACCTAAACAAAATATGTTCCTGCCTTGATTTTTAATTATTTAAATAGGACAGAAAGGTCTGACTTTGCTTAGACAAAAGTCTTGCCACTTATCAGAAATAATGTACAGTATAGAATATAAAGTCATGGTGCAGTGGAAAAACCTAATATTGTGTATGGCTCCCATGAGCGTGGAGGACTGAACCCTTACATCTCTGCAATGACTCAAATAACTTATTAATGAAGTAATCTGGCATGACAAAGAAAGCGTTCTTGCAGGACTCCCAGATTTCATCAAGATTCTTAAGATTCATCTTCAATGCCTCCTCCTCCTCTATTTTACCCCAAACATGCCCAATAATGTTCATGTCTGGTGATTGGGTTGACCTTTGTTTTCAGCACTTGCCCCGTTTCCACCAAGCCTTTGCCAGTGCTGCAGTTTCCCTATGATATCCAAGTAAGATGTTCATCAACCTCTAAATGCTGCATCTGTGTTTACCACAATCAACAAGTAATGAGAAACACACTTTTGTAAACACCTTTAACAATTTAAGGAATCTGAGAGCTCTGCATAAAACAAATATTTTCAAATGCTGTATGCCTCTATATCCCCAGGTAATCCCCGCAGAGGAATGTCGAGAAGTCGGCAACACACTGTCACTTCGTCTCTGTTTCTCAGGCTCGTGGGAAATCAAAGAAGAGAAAGCAAGACAGAAACAGAGAGGAAGCTGGAACAGGAGAGGGGAAGGCAGAGAGAGAAAATGATCACACTAAACAAACAAATTCGCCACATTCATGTAAAAGTGGCAAATACTTCTTTTCCACCATCACAGAAGTTCTGCGATACTTAAAGGGTTAGTTCATCAAAATAAAAATTTATATTTGTATATATCAAATTGGTATATTTCTTTCTCTTTTTTGGACAATAAATACTGTTTAAGTACATCCACGCTCATTTAAAAAATTAAATTAAATCCAAGACTGTCAAAGAATGATTCCATGTGACTCATCCCATGTGTTCTGGGAGTATACAATAGGGTTTAATGAGAAACATTAAATTTCATGTATCAAATAAAAGCCTGACCTTGACTTTTAGTTTTCATGCATGGCTGTGCTTTCATGAAACTCTATTAGTGCTGTAATTCACTCCAGATCACCCAGAAAAGGCACACAAGAGTACCATTTTGATAAATCAATATTAATAAAACATAATAGAAATCCCCCAAAAAACTATCCATCTAGTTTCTTCATGGAGTTTAACCTCTAAATCTATTGTATGTTGAAGTTTTTGCAGCTTCAGAAAAATGTCTGAAGCATGCATTTCCAATAAGCCTCTGTTGCGATCTACAGTTGTCACATCAACAAAGCTCAAATAAACAGATTTTACACATTCCATTTTATTTTGTGATGTATTGCTATTTATCTTCAGGGTTGGGAACTTGAGATTGTTTGTTTTAAAATGTATAGATCATTTCAATGTGGTTATGTCATTGTCCCATGAACATTTCCTGCTTGTCAAACTATTTCATAACTGTAACATAAGGCAATTCAATCATAACTATGTTAAAACCGCTGCCATATCATTATTAATTAATATGTGACTCTTTTTGGATTCTCGAAAGCTAAAGAAATTAAAAATGTAAAGCAGGGAATATGTCGGAACCATTGTTTTTGTTTACATCCCTTAAAATGGTCATATTAAATGTGCTGTTGCTCGGGAAAGCAGCACAATTTAAGAGTCTTGGTTGATTGCCAAGTTCAAGTGGGCTAGAGACTCTTATGCTATGCTTGTCGTATGTGAAAGCCTAGTTGTCTTTGAACTTTCTAGATTTTAATGAGAGTAAGACTGAAATAAGTTTGTTCGGCCTGTCAAACTCTTCTAGAGCACCGATAGTTAATCTTGAAAAATCAAGTTTTTCTATCTAATCTGGGTGTTATTCTGAATGATGGCTTGAGTTTTGACAAACAGATAAATGCAGTGGTTAAATCCTGCTTCTTTTGGCTTCGACTTTTAAAAACAGTTAAATCTATTTTATCTAGAAAACATTTTGAAAAAAATAATCCAAGCTTTTATTACCACTAGTTTGTAACTCACTATACTTTGGGATTAGTCAGAAAACTTTATCTCGTTTACAATTAGTTCAAAATGCTGCTGCAAGGCTTTTAACAGGTACCAAGAAACATGACCACATTACACCAGTTTTACGCTCTTTGCACTGGTTGCCTGTGCACTACTGAGCCTCTCTAGGTTTTTAAATCTCTAAATGGCCTGGCACCTTCTCATCTGTCAGACATGTTGATTGAGCATCAGCTTGGTCGGTCTCTTTCGGTCATCTAACCAGAGATTGTTATGTATTCCTAAGTCGAGGCTGAAATGCAAAGGTACCGTGCCTTCGCAGTAGCTTTTCCTAGCTTGTGGAATGCTCTGCCCCCCTGTATTAGATCCGTTTCATCTCTGTCTGTTTTTAAATCTAGATTGAAAACTTACCTTTTGATTTGGCATTTTATCAAAGCAAATTGTCCGTTTTAGCTATAATTGTATATATATTTTTCATTGTTGTGATGTGTATTGTGCAGCAGTCAACCTCTGGTTGTGATTAATAGTGCCATATAAATAAAACTGACAATTGCACCTATTTGGCACAATTAAATGGAAAGATCATTAAACATTTTTTTAATTACACTCTCCTGTGCAAAAGTTCACACACCCTGCTCTTAACGCATTTTGTTTCTTTCTTGAAAATCTGTACTGTTACGTAAATTTGTGTATCATTTTCTCAGTGGTCGTTAATGTATATATATATATATATATATATATATATATATATATATATATATATATATATATATATATATATATATATATATATATATATATATATATAAAAAGATGGATTTCAAAATCACACAGCCTGCTGCAAATGAGTCAAATTCGCAGAAGATGCTGGTGAACTGAATAATGCGCAGGAACTGGAGTTTTTTGTTTTTCCCTAAAGAACAGCTGGCAATTTAACTGCTCAGAACAAATGAGGGACTCACAAACAACAATCGCAAAACCATCAACCAAGATAATGACATTCAAGTGTACATTCATTCATTTATTTCCCTTTGGCTTAGTCGCTGATTTATCAGAGGTCGCTACACCGGGATGAACCGCCAAATATTCCAGCATATGTTTTTACGCAGCGGATGCCCTTCCAGCCAAAACCTAGTACTGAGAAACACCCATAACCTCTCATTCACACACATAAACTCATACACTATGGTCAATTTAGTTAGTCCAATTCATCTAGAGCGCATGTCTTTGGACTTTGGGGGAAACCAGAGAACCCAGAGGAAACCCACACTAACACAGAGAGAAAATGCAAACTCCACACAGAAATGCCAACTGGCCCAGCCAGAACTCAAAACAGCGACCTTTTTGCTGTGAGGTGACAGTGCTACCATGCGGCCCTCAAGTGTACAGTATGTACAAGTTAGATATCTAAATATTTAAATATCTAGATATTTTTTTATAAGTTACATGTATTCCATTAGTCCCAAAACCTTTTTATCTTGATTTCTCACAACTGTGTAGCGATTCATGAAGTTTCATGAATGGTCAAGGTCATTCATTTTAATTAAATAATAAATTACATTTAGGTTTGTTTTTCATCAAACCCTATCATATATCTCCAGAACACATCTGAATTCGGAAAATAAACATGTACTTAAACCTTTACTTAAAAAAATTATGTCATTGACTCTCATCACATGGACAAAGTCAAGTAAGAGTTTTTGTTGTTTACAGTATAGTGAAGATAATATAATATAATATAATATAATATAATATAATATAATATAATATAATATAATATAATATAATATAATATAATTCGGTTTATAGCTTCGGTTTCCCCCACAGTCCAAAGTCATGCGGTACAGGTGAATTGGGTAGGCTGATTTGTCCATAGTATATGAGTGTGAATGAGTGTGTATAGATGTTTCCCAAAGATGGGTTGTAGCTGGAGGGCATCCGCTGCATAAAACATGAGCTGGATAAGTTGGCGGTTCATTCTGCTGTGGCGACCCCGGATTAATAAAGGGACCAAGCTGAAAATCAAATGAATGAATGACTAATATAATATAATATGACACACCACTTTAGTCACCATCAAGACTTCATAAACAGCTTGATCATTATTCTAAATTTGTCTGCCTATTAAAATGCTCCTCCTGAGTTTGTATCTAAGGGAGAGGCTGTAATTGGGAAGAACTGTTTAAATAAACAAACATTTGAGCTGCTGTTAATATCAGTCAACCTTAATTTAGTTTCCCGTGATGAGTCTGAGTCAGAGTCGGGCTAGAGGGGAAATCTCTGCTCCGCCAGAAACATCCCTCTTTCAGATGCCCAGAGCGCTGGACATTTTAATCAGGTTCACTTCAGGTTACACTCTAAACTAATCAGTCTTACTGCATGCAACCTGTAATTTGGTTAATTGTGTTATTTGGCAGGGCATCCAGCAGCTGGGAAAAGCACACTGAAAATGTCAAGATGCTGAATCTTGAAGGAGCATGCAGGACAATCAACAAACAAATCTCTTTACAGTCGGGTGTATCAATAAAAGTGCAAAGCATCAAATATATTGAATTGGAACTTTAAACAAACCTTGAGAGAATAATAAAAGAGCTAAATATGAAATGGCCATTTTGGTGCAGCTGCTGGTATAATAATAATAATAATAATAATAATATTTCTTTACATTTATATTGTGCTTTTCTAGACATTCAAAGCGTTTTACGCATTGGGGGGAATCTTTTTATCCACCGCCAGTGTGCAGTATCCACCTGGATGATGCGATGGCAGCCATATTGCGCCAGACCGCGCAGCACACACCAGCTGATTGGTGGAGAGGAGAAAGAGTGATGAAGATGGGGATGGTTAGGAGGCCATGATGGACAGTGGCCAGTGGGCAAATTTGGCCAGGATGCCAAACCCCTACTCTTTTTCAAAGACATCCTGGGATTTTTAATGAACACAGAGTCAGGACCTCGGTTTAATGTCTCATCCAAAAGACGACGCTTTCTGAGCAGTAAAGAGTCCCCTTCACTATACTGGGGAGTTAGGACCCACACAAACCAAAGGTTGAGCGGCCCCTGCTGGTCTCACTAACACCACTTCCAGCAGCAATCTAGTTTCCAATGTAGTCTCCCATCCAGGTACTGGCCAGACATAGCACTGCTTAGCTTCAATGGACGACCATGTGAGAGTTGCAGAGAGCTAGCAGCCGGCACAATGTTTATTTTTATATGGCTAAAAGCTTAAATGAAATCCTTTATAATGCAAATAAATGAGTAGATTGTGTACAGATACTGTACATAAATATCAGTTACAGTATATCTAACAATAATATTAAGTCTCAGTATAATATTTTTATTTAATTTTAGAATCATTCTGTAATACAGCATATTTATAATGATTGAGCTAAACATTCCTCAACAGCCTTGATGTGTCGTATTTAATACATACATTTTAACTTAACCCTTTACTGTATGGTGTTGCCATATGGCAACATGATATTTATGTTTATTTCCCTGCCACTGTTTCTTTAAGACCAACGTTCAAATTTTTTGTTCTGTGTTCAGTAATAAAGCTTATAATACTGCAACACCAATTAAATCAAACAGTAAATCAAACAGGTGCAGTAGGTAGTGCTGTCACCTCACAGCAAGAAGCAGAGCCTCGGCTGGGTCAGTTTATATGTCCCATTAACTCTTTTTTTTTTTTAGTTGAGATTATGTAGAACATTGAATAAAAATGCACATTTCAAAAAGGACTTTGCAGGACTGTAAAACTGTAAATGTTACAAATGTTAGACACATTACTAGCATTTAATATATAAATCAAATTGCGTACAAAATGTGATGTTTCATCTTTTACCCATTTTTCGCTATGTGTTATTACCAAGGGCATTTATAAGTTTTGTAATACCTCAATTTACAACCTTTCAGGTCGTCAGCAATTTGTACTGAGGCAAACAAAAGTTTTAGCTCTTTAATCGTACCAAATATGATTACTCTGGTTTCTCTTCTGACATGATAAATTACAGTGAAAAGCCATTTCGCTCTCATTAGATTAATTGACGAGGCACTGACATGCATCATTAGAGCGATGCTGACAGCAAGCCAGAGCTACAGTACAACACACAACAAGACTCACTGCGAATATAGATTTACAACAGCTGGCTGCATGCAGACTCAATATTTATGAAAACATTTGGATGCTGAAATTTAGATGCAGAATCTGATTGAAGGACTGCATCTCTGAGTGCCAACCCAGTAACTAACGGATCTCAAATCAATCCCGGTGCTTGCCCTCTAATGGATAATCTCATATTTCTCCAGGGATGATAGAAGAATGCAGAAGTGCAGAGAGAGCCGACATAGACATGCATCTGTGCCACAGCACAAGCTAAAGAGGCTTTTAGTTGTTTTCTGGAGTTTGAGATCAGCATAGTTCATCACACCTCCAGATTTCAGCTCTAATTTCACAGTCCACACCTCCTGAAAGCAAAACCTAGAATGCAATGATCCAAGAAGCCTCTTAAAGTATTGCAGTTACATAGATTGCTTTTCACAAAGAGCGTGTGTGTGTGGGGGGGGTCCTTAACGGTGCGTTTTCACAATGGTTTTTTAGATGTGGTTGACTATATGTGTGGATAAAAAAATAGCTTGTTTGATTCATAACAAGCTAACTTAGCTATAAGCTACATAATCTATGAAACAAAAGTTGCGAAAGTAATGATCATGCTAAAGCCACAAACTTGTAATGTTTCCTTATTCAGTATTTAAAAGAAAGAAAGAAAGAAAGAAAGAAAGAAAGAAAGAATTCCTTACATTTATATAGTGCTTTTCAGGACACTCAAAGCGCTTTACACCAGGGGTGGAGGGGGGGGGGGGGGGATACTCATCCTGAGAAAGACTCCTAGACTACAGCGAATAGTCCGGTCTGCTAAACGAATCACTGGCACTCCACTTCCTACACTTCAAGAACTGTACTCTTGGGCTTACAAAATCACTCTGGACCCCTCACACCCAGCACACTCCCTGTTAGAACTGTTACCATATGGCTGGCGCTACAGAGCACCGAGCACAAAAACAGCCAGACACAGGAAAAGTTTCTTTCCTCATGCATCTACCTCATGAACGGTTAAATCTGAACAGTTTAATGCTGTCAGTTTGACCTCTTCAGCTGCAATATTTTGAACTATGGCCTCTAGCCATTAGTGTAGTATGTAGGAATAAGGTGAAAAAAGAAAGCCCAAGCCCCTACACAATGTTACATTTCAGTTCAAAGTACATCAACATACTGAAATAAAACTCTTAGCAACTTTCAGATCATGAAGACTTTAAATTGTCTTCTGTCACTCATTGTTGCAGTTAGACCCGCAATGCAACCCCTTAGCCCTTCCCCTTTGTGTCCTGAAGAATAAGAAATAAGTAAAACTGTTAGGGTTTTACTGTGGTTGTTTACAGTGGACAGCTGATTCACAAACACATTCATATTATTCACATTCTTAGTTCTGTGACTTTTTTCTATATAGGTATTTTATTCATGAACATAAAACATTTATGTCTATTTAATATTTGAATTAAATGAAATAGAATAACAATGTTGTATGTGACTCTTAATAATCAAACAAAATCAATATAAAAATGTACAATTGTAAAAATAAGACCAAGAAAACTGCATTTGAATTCAGTATTATTAGATTATGAATTTATTTGAAACATAATTAATTAAAAAGTAGTACAGATATCAAATTAAATCAACCCAAAAGGTGGCGGTAGGACATACTTAATTCATTTAAATTGAGAAACTAAACAAATATTATTATATCCGTAAATAATAAATGATGAAACTGACTGCATTTATAGACATACCAGGTAATAAAAGAAGATTTAATAAAGAACTGCACTCATGCTGGAACATTTACATATAACAGATAATATAAATTTATATTCAGAGCAGCATTAAAGTAAAAATAAATCCATTATTGAGGAAACAAACTTAATTAATAAGTGAAAATGTTGCTTTTCTTGATAAACAATAGTTTATTCATATTCTTAATAACTTAAAGAATCATTTTCAAACTCAGAAAGCAGCTCAGTATAGAAAGGGAAACATTTGGACACATGCCCAATACCAATAATAGTCTTGAATCAGATCGTGCAATGTTAATATTTTTATTTGTACATTTTCCAGAGAAGTCTCCCATTCATTCAAAGGTAAACCGGAACTAAAAATACACTGCGCTGCGGATAGGGGGAAGTGAAGTGACGTCATTGTGAAAAGGGTCTATTCTCGTTAGTGTGAAGGCGTAGGGCTAAGGGGAAGGGATAGATAGCCCTTGAAACAGATTTCTCAGGACCACACTCGAAACCAAAGGTTACAAAAATTTCCAAGAATACATCATCTACAACGGCTGCCCACGGAAGTTTTACAACAAACAAACATATGTTTTAATTCATTCATAACAACGTTCGTGTTTTACCATTAAAAAAAATCCTGCTAAATTTCACTATCTGTAATCCATAATAACAACTTCTTTATAGTAGTCCCACAACATACTTTCATATCTGTCACTCAAAGACACTCCAATACCCTGTCAGAAAAGTCTGGTGACTAAGAATGAGCTTTTTACAGTGTCTAGTACTGTATAATGTTAATTTTAGTTTTTATTTATAGCTTTATAGCTCATTATATCGTTATGATAACATGATATTGTTGCCTTCAGTGATTTCCTGAATATAACTACCAAAAAAATTGCACAACTGGAATAACTACAGCAGTCGCCATCATTGATCTCATATAAAGTACAAGCTTGCGATGACATATGATGGCGTGTGTAGATGTTGTAATGATGTCCCATTTCTTAGGGGTAAAATTTAGAGCCCTTCCCCTGAACACTCTGTTTCAAGGGCCAAGGGGAAGGGGTAAAAAATATAATTGGGATTGGGCATTATTCTAAGGCTCACTCCAATATTTAGCTCCTCACTTCACCTCCATCATTTTAAAATTGTGTTCATATCAGAATATCACTGCTTTAACTGTATTCTTGTTCAAATAAACATCCTTGGCATGCATAATAGAACTCTTTCATAAACAAAAATATGCCAAACTCAATCAGCCAAGTGTGCATATCACATCAAATAACTCACTTCACCTTTAAAGTTTCAGAAGAATGCCGTCTTGCCTTATTAGCGCCGAGTGCGAGACTTGAAATTGCTTTCGTAGGTGTGATTTCCTTCCTTGCCAAATAATTCTGATTTGCCCTTATTACAGCTGTGCCGGGCTTGATGGCTTACTCAAATGTTAAACGTGACCTTTACGAGACATTTAAGGTGGGAATGCAGCTAATGTGTTTGTGTGTTTCCGCGAGGGCTCTGCGTGAGACTTGCTGCATCTGAATAATGTGCCTTTGTTTACGCTGAGCGACACACAATTTGTAAAACGCAAGAGCAAAATATACCCTCATAATTGAGAGAGAAAGCTACTGGATTAGGTTTTTACACACAGTGTCAAGTTGTCCATTATGACCAAGAGAGGGCTAACTAAAGGAATTCGCCCTCGTACAATAAAAGCACTCACCCGTCACATTAAGCGCTTTCATACTGCATTTTTAATTAGCATAAGCGCTAACCACAGAGGCTGCAGGATACTGTGAGAAAGTGAGTGGCGTTTACAGTCTCAGCGTGATTCATCTCATCATCTTCTGCTCCACAGTCCACAACCATTAAAACATAAGACCAGTCTTCATTAACTGCTGCTGTAAATGCCCATTGACCTGGCTAGTTAAAGGACAATTATAGCATCATACAGGCAGCAAACTAAGAGGCTAAAATGTGTGCAGGAACTTGTATGAATTGAAATCAATGTTTAACGGGAATGCTAAATGATACATTGTCATTTATCGCCATTAATATGATTTATTGAGATGGCAGGAGGGTTTTTCATAGCTTTTTACTTGATGTACAAATGTGCGTTGATTAGCTGTTCAAGTGTAACCTAATTTACTTAACATGAGCTAACAATGAATATAATTTTAATTAAAACTTTTATTAAATCTTAGTTAGGAGGTTAGTTAACTCTACTTTGTAAGAATCAATTCAATCAACCCGACGTTAATCTGAAGAATGGTTGAAGGTTAAATGTGTGTACGCTTTTTCTAGCACTTCTTACAAGAATTCTGTTAGCTATTGGAATTTTTGGTGTACTGCCCCCTCGTGGTCCGGATGATTAAAAAAAAATTTTTTTTTGCTTATAACTTTTCAACTCTTTGTCCAAAATTCATACAAGGCAAGGCAAGTTTATTTGTATAGCACATTTCAAACAGTGGCAATTCAAAGTGCTTTACATAAACAGGAGTAAAAGAAACAAGTATAAGAAAATAAAAACAAATAATAAAAAAAAAAACAGAATTAAATGTGTTAAAACACATAAAAGAATGGAAAAAACATAATAGTGCGATCTGTCGGATGTAGCACAGTGGTTATTCAGTTAAGGCACAGCTAAACAGTGTTTTCAGTCTTGATTTAAACGTGCCTAATGTTTAAGCACATCTGATCATTTCTTTAATTACAATTGATCTCTTTACATTTGATGGTGCATGCTGAGTCAGATGATGTCTGATTTTACTAGGTCAGCCATTTTGGGCATTGGCCATTACATACTTCATGTATTCAAAAACTCATTGTTTCACTTTGTCATATGATCCTTACTAACCTTGTTGCTTTTGGCCTCTGAACTGCTTTGCTCATTCTGGCTCAGAAGTGCTTGGCTCCATAATTGCTGCTTGCAGCTATTTTATATATGTATTTTTTTAGCTGTAAATTCAATCTGACTCCCATTTTAAGTGACCATCCAGTTTATACTGTATTTCTAATTAGGAATGGGTGACTTTTGTTGTCCATGCATCAATTTAGAGTTTAGATTTATATCTGATCCCATACTCTTCAGTTATATGTTCATTAGGCACCCACTTCTGCAATGAGTTTTCACACCCAAGGGTTTGCGTGTTTCTTATGGACATGATCTCGACATTCTGAAGTTAGAATGGTTAACTAATACCAATTAGTCCAGTTGCCTCCTGCTCACTCGTATTAAAAGTGCAGTTAATTTAGATATTTCCATACAACTTGCTAATACCATTGATAACCAGAAATCGAATAGTCTCAGAGCTGAAGTGCCAACTGCTCCAAACAGCCTTGTGCAATTCGAAAAGTGTATCATGCCAATTACAGAATCAAACAATAAAAGCCAATTCAGAAGTAAATGCACAACATCAATTACTCAAAGATAAATCTAAGAGTATAGATGGAAGTCCAAATTATAGATACACTGTAAAAACAATCTGTAATTTTAAGTTTAAGTTTGTTTGTTTTTTCAGCAGCTGGGGTGCCGGAAACAAACCATAAAATAACAGCCATTAAATTACAGATATTTTATGTAGAATTATGGATGTTATATTACAAAAATTTCATTAAATTGAAATTTCTGGTAAATTTCTGTAATTTAACGTCTGTTATTTTATGTTAAATTTCTGTAATTTAATGGCCATTATTTTATGGAGTTTTTTCGGCTCCCCAGCTGCCGAAAAAAAAAGTCAAATTACTGATTTTTATTTTTTTTTACAGTGTATGGTAGAGCTTGAGAGCTCTGTACTACGGGCCGGTCTGGATATAGACTTGTGACCCCGAGACATTTAGTCCTTCTCTTTAAATACCCTATGAGAGCAATGAATGGTTATTTTGTTCAAGTTAACGAGTGACTTAAAGATTTACTCATCTGTTGGGATTTAATCAAAAGTTATCAAAAATATTGAACAAAACCTTGTTACAAGTCACACCTGAGTACTGCATTGATCAACACCAGAGGGGAAGGAAAGTTCAGGAAAGAGGGCAAAAAATGTGTCAAAGTCTATCCTCCACCTTTATATTCCAATTCCGGAGTTCTTGTTGTTTTATTACAGAGAGCATTTAAGTCTGAGTAAAATCCATCCTTACAACTTTTTTTTTTTTAAGTCAAATATTTTACTTTTTTATCAGATTTTGGCTTTAGGAACCAGTTTTCCTTTTGGATTTATTCACATATAAAGTTTGATCAATAATTGTTTAAATCTTTCAAATTTGATCATAAAAGTATTAGAACCAATGAAGTTTATTGTTGAGTGTCACATGGCACTTTTGTGTTTCTTGCAAGTCAGGAAGTTTTTGTGATTGCTGAATATGTATATAAAGCAATTGTGTCCCTTTTTGAATATTTTGAAGAGTATGTCTATTGGGTGAATGGACTCTCAGTTTTGATTTAAAATGTCTTTAGTTGTAATGTCAAGGTGAACAAAAGTCTTGTGGATTTAAAGCAGGCTAAGAAAATCATTACAAAATGTTAAAATTGCAGGTGAAAATTGACTTTTAACATTTAAAAATACATAAATGAATTATTAAAGGGATAGTTCACCTCAAACTGAATATTAAGTGATAATTTACTCGCTCTTTACTTGTTCCAAACCTGTTTGAGTTTCTTTTTTTCTTTTGAACAATAGAAGATCATATTAAAAACAATAATTTAGGAAATGTTTCAGTTATTTTCATTTTCAGTAATTTTCTATTCATACAATGAAGGAGACACAAAGGTTTCAAACAGTACAAGCACTCTGAAGTCTCTCAACCAGATTTCAGCAACATCTGATGTTTGAGTAGCTAAAATATTAGAAAACAGCTACTTTAACTCAAGCTTCCTATAAAGGCTGATACTTGAAAGCAAGAAGTATTCACGTCTAAAACATATTTCTTATGCTTATGTTTTAGGAGGACATATTTCTAACTATGCAAAGCAAGAACAAGGTCATGATTAAAATGTAGCATTTGAGGAAAAATATGCAAATCAATATGTTGCATGAACAGCAGGAATACATGAATACCTCATAGAAACGATGTGCGCTGGTATGCACTGAGACTGCCTTTTAAACAGATTTACAGTATGAAAAATCTTCCTTAGGTATTAAATTTTCAAGTGTACTGTAATTTTTAAAAGTCAGTTTTTAAACTAGTAAACCAAGTGCCTTGGTAAAATAAATAAAATATAATTCCACTTCATAATAAGGACTTGCAAGTGTTGTAAATGCAGTAGTTTAAAGCTTTTAGATCTTCAATACCAGTTATGTTTGATATTTTTTATTCCTATCACTTTTTTTTATTCTGAATGACTAATTACAGTAAAACCCCCTCTAACTCTATGAACTCTAGTTTAACATTTCTGATCAGGAACATTTTACAGCCTCGATAATCAAATCTTTGTGGAAAAACTGTTGTACACAATCTACTTCATGCATTTCGTCGTATGATTGAAAATTTATATTTTTAGCAGGTAAAAGACATTTAATTTGACTAACAAAGCCAAGCTTAGAGTTTGTAAGTTTTCCAAAGTTACAAACTACTCTTCATTTATATTGGCCACAATTTAGGTGTTGGAAAATTGCATTGTCTATAATTTAGAATGACCATTGCATGGTGAAAGGTTTTTTCTTTCTATTTTTGCCTACATATAGGGCATCATTTACTAGCCTAAATGTATGTGCAATCTTTCATACCCAATGCAGTTATTATTATTATTATTATTATTATTACACTAAATGTAATAAGATACTTTATGGTGAGTAAAAAAAATGATCTGCACTCAACAATTTATTAAATGTACAGCGGAGATGAGCAGACAAACATTTTGGCTATGAGCCTTGTTTGTCTCCTTATTTCCAGCTGTGCATTTAATAAATTTTTGAGCGCAGACTATTTTTGTTATTCGTCATTTGAAGAAATTTGGTCACAGTGCTAAACGTACCTCCTGGAGGAGCACAACGATTCATATCTGATTAAATAACAGACTCAACTAATATCAACATAGTCCATTTTCTCACTGTAGAGAGCAGAAGCAGCTGAGGTGGCATTTAATGAAGCATAAATAGCACAGATTCATTTAGATAAAGCAAAATTACAGATGCAGGCATCATGCTATTAACTGGTTAAAATCATTTTTATTATATACATATGAAATGGGGGGGGGGGGGGGGGTACATTGATCATTTATAATATGAAAGAAATCTGTGACTCTGTGTAGGAGTGGGTCATTCAATTTATTCATCCAGACTGCTGATTCATTCAGGAACAAAGTTAACACGTGTCTTTAAGAATTACTGACTCATTAGTTTTAAAAACTCCTGAAACGTTCAGAAACAAAAAGTTGTTCCTCAAGCATGCACAATATTTCTGCGGTGAAACATTTAATAGAGTTCTTAAAGGTGCAGTATATAAGTTTGACACCCAGTAGTTGAACTAGGTTTTGCACACCTGGTTCAAAATACCCGCAAGCACAGGTTGCCAGATTGATGACACCAACAGCAGTGTGCCTGACTGTTGAGCCTAAAGGCTAATTTAAACCGTGTTCTAAATAAAAGCAATGACACATGATAGAAGGAAAATTTCCCATATTAAAAGGAGTTTTATTCTAACCAACAGCTGAAATTTGTATTTTACAAATGGCTTTCTCAAACGCACACTTTAAGAGCCTTCTTGACTGAATGAATGAAATATGCTGTTTTCCACCGGGGCTATATTGGCTAAACTGTATTGGGCGGGTTAAATGACCAAAACAAAGACAGATGTTCCGGCATGTAACATACATTTTTAAAGCAGAATATCTGACTTTAGCATTGTTTTTCAAAAAAGCAAGTATGTTCACTTAGCATGTTTCTTAAATCTCTGCAGACATATTATGGAATTTTCAGGCTTTAGAAGAGTCAAAAAATTAAATACAGCACCTTTAAAGATTTTTAGGTCACAGCATATTTAACGTTTTACATTTGTATTTTTTACAGCTCTATGTCTTATGTAATGCACTTTGGGCAATTCAACAGTTAAATGCCCTATATAAATAAAGAAGTTGAAGTTGAATAGTTGAGCTTCACTTTTTTCATTAATGAAATAGAGAAATTCCAGCCTGATCTCATGAGGAAATGTAAGTATTTCTCATTTTGTCAGTTTAGTGGCTAATTCGTATGAATTCGTAAGAGTACATTCGTAAATTCGTAAAAGGAGGCATGGCACCAAACCCTGCTCCTAAACCCAAACATGATTGAGGGATGAGCAAATCATACTAAATTGTATGAATGAGATCATACGAATTAGCCACTGAATCAATAAGTTAAAAATTGTCATACGATAGGGTTGAAAATTCACATATTTTTGTTAATCTTCTTACACTGTAAAAAATATATTATCAATTAGTCCTGACAGTATATGTTTTAGGTCGTTGTAATTTATTAAACTAAGTTAATCATGTTCTAACTTAATTTTATAAGTTACGCAAGCTGTTTTAAGTCTGATTAACATAAGTTCAATGGACTCATAAGGTTAGTTTGTTGCAGCTTAAAAGTGTACGGCAACAAGAATTTTTACAGTGTACAATTGCCATAATAAGCATCAGAGTCTCCTTCTCCGTGTAACATCTCTTCTTATAGTCACAGGAATCACTACTCAGCGTAAACGTCTGACATTGTTTTCATGCACAGGGATCATGTATAGCCTTTGGGCACTGACTACTGACCTTTCTGCAAAATTCTAGCAGTGGATAAAACAATATCATCTTATGTCAACCTTTATGGCTGATATAATACCAAGAAAATCTATTTGATAATCTTTTCACAGTCGACTCCAACATTCTGATAGACATAAATAAGCTTTCCTCAAACTCGAATCAAAAAGGGTAGAGAGAGTGTCCACGCTGCCCCTTGGACCAGAATATTCGTTCAGGTAAAATGGAGTCATCCGTCAATCTGAAAAGGTCATTGGTTCTGGCACCGTGACAAGCCCTTTCCAGATAATCCATTAATCTCCAAATTTAAATTGTCATTCTTCATCCTTATTACAGCGGGGTCCGGTTACCAGGCTGTCGCCGACCCTCCTCATTTCCATATACTAGCCTCATCTTCAAAAGGCCTCTACTGAGAGGATTAAAGATGACACAAGGAAAATAAGAGAAATGGATGATGGAAATAAAGGATGAAGAGATGAGAATGAAATGAAGAATTACATTGAAACTTGAGCTCTGTCAAAATCTAGTGAGCTGCTTCAGTGTCTACTGTAAGAGTACCTCGCAGTCACATTTACCATGGCCTGGCAATATTTTACAGCCAAATCCAGACATTCCAACCGTTTCTGCGAGGATGAGAAAGTTTATCGTGTGGACTTCAGACTTGATGTTTTAAGTCAGCGTGAACTAGAAGTTGCTAAGACTTATTTAAGTATGTTGATGTACTTCCAATTGAAATGCAACATTTAGTAGGGGGCAAGGCTTTATTTTTGTGTATTATTTACTCATAGTAAAGTAACAGTAAGAAGTAAGAATAGTGTTACCAAAGCCATCAAAGTGACATCAACAGAAGGACCGCTAGTCCAAACGCAAATGGCAAATGGTTTTATGGATTTGCTACACTGGCCAACAGAAAGCTGCTTGATTTGGAAATGACTTTTTTTGTGAGCTGTGCTTAATCTGATTTATAATACTGTATACCGGGGCTTATCAAAGTCCGGATGCGGACCGCGAGGGTATTAAATCCAGACCCGACTCCATTTCGTATTGCAAGACCATGCGTTAAGGATTCAAATTGATTTTCATTTATTGATAAATGCACAAATCTTGTAAATCAACAAATAAATTGTTTGTATTTTCTTTAAAAAAATTTCAGGCCGAAATAAAATCAAAGGCAAAATATTCAAGTTTTCCTGCTTGACTCTGTTGTCATGACATCCAGTGATCATACGGGGCTTCACTTGATCGCACCTGCTTTAATGCACTGCAGCAAAACGATCATTTGAATGGATAAAAAAAAGTTTTGCGGAAAAGAAAACTCAAAGTTGAATGGACTCATAAGTATGCGTTTATTTTGCCACAAACCAGCACAATGCCATTCTGCTTGATTTGTAATGTGACAATTTGAGTTGTAAAGAGTGGAAATGTGAAATGCCACTATGAAACGAAACAGAGATTTTGAACGGCAGTATACAGATTGCAAAACTACAACACCTAAAGTTTTCATTACACACCATTTGTATTTTTCACTTTTTTTGAAAAGAGGTCTGGATGCTGATCTGGTGCAGTTGGCTTGCATGCAAGGCTTTTTAATGCACACACCTAGTCCTACCCCTCACAGTGATTGGCTCCATTGAGTGCATTGGGTCTGACATTGCATCTCTGAGATATTCAATCACAGCTTGCATCATCATGGCTGCATCCGGATACTATTGGGCCTAACTTTTGTAGTGTTTTGTACAAAAATGCACTTATATTAGTGCTTTTGCTGCATTTGCATTGTATTTAATGTGTTTTGAATGCAAAACAAAAGAAAAATAAATAGTGTTGACTTGTTGACTAACAGTGTTATACTGTAGATGTTTATTAAATCACAAAATATGTAATATCAATTGTTCCAGACATTTGAACTTAATAAAAATTCAGATTTGGACCTTTTAATGTAAACATTGAGAACCCCTGCTGTATACGCTGTATGACTTTGTTAAAGGAACAGTTCACCCAAAAGATTACATTTACTCACCATTTACTCATTTTTTAGTGATTCTAAAACAATAGTGAAAATTTACTCAGCATTTACTCACTGATAAGTGATTGCAGATCTTTTTTTCTTTTTCTATGGAACACAAAAGAATGTACTTTGAATAATTCTGAAAACCGGTAGCCATTGAAATCCATAGTAGGATAAAAAATACTATGGAAGTCAATGGAGGGCTTCAGCCCTGTTCAGTTTAGTTCCAACCCTGCTCCAACACACTTACTTAATTAGTTTGATCAGTATCTATCGAGTAATGATATGGCTAGAATAAAAACTTGTCAATCAATATACACTGTAAAAAATTATGTAGAATTACAACAAAAAAGGCAACTGTTGTTGTCAGTTTTATAAAGGAATAAAAAACAGTAGTTTAACGTAAAAAATTGGTAATTACTTTTACAGTTTGTACCATTTTTCTTTAACAGTGAAAAAATGGCAACAATGATAGTCATTTTTTTACCGTAAAGAACCCCTGCTGTATAACTCCTCATTTCTTTACATGTGGTCTGATCTACACTTTCTCTAATTGTATTTGTAGTACACACTCAGGAAAACCCAGAAGTTCCGTAACTCATTCTGGGCGTAACTCATACCTTACCGTAGTACACCTAGAACACAGATTGCCATAAAAAGTCATTAATATAAGTGTTTACTGTAATAAAATATGACAAAAATTCATAACAACAAAAGTTCTGTTATTTTGTGAAGTCTATTTATAAACTAATTTCAAGAGGATTGCGTGCTTATGATTCTCCACGGCTGGTCCCACATTAGCCTACGATTGATTCACCAATCAGATGATTCCAAACTCAGAATGAATAACCAGAGTTCTTTTCTCAGTATCGTTGTCTCAAAGAACCTGCACCCGCCCCATCCACCCCTACACTCCCTCCTTTCTAGATGGTCGACACGGCGGCCGAGTGATTAGCACTGTTGCCTCACAGCAAAAATGTTTCTATTTAAAGTCCCTACTAAACCAGCTGACATTTCTGTGCATAGTTTGCTCGTTCTCCCCGCATGGGCTTTCCCCCGGGTTCTTCGGTTTCCTCAAACAGTCCAAAAAAACTCGCAACCTAAGTAAATTGAACAAACCAAATGGCATCATAGTCAAGCTCTTAGCAAGCCGTATAACTCTCCTCAGTCATCCCTACATCTGTCATCAGTCAGAAAAAAATTCAGGGGAGTTCATCGAGATCTACCTTAGCTCAAATTCCCCTCTCGCCCTGCTAACGAGAGGGAGCCCAGGGCTCGAGGATCTTATAAGCTCAGGGCTCTCTCCTGAGACAACTTGCCAAACAAGCTTATTACCAATCATCAGCTAAGTGTGGACTCTTGAAAACTCATTTTAATCCGTTAATCAAGTTGCAACTATATTTTTTGTTCTACGAAGTTTAGCTCATTATTTTTAGTCAGTATTACTGATGTGAATTGTGATCACTAGAAAAGTTCATTTGATTCAAATAGAACATTTTAGGCAGCAAGATCTTTTTTTTAAAGTGTTCTTTCTTTATTGATGAGATATATCATCAATGGTGGAGAAAGAGTTAACAGAGCCTCTCACGATGCCTTCTGGGGTGCGATGGTGATTTTGGCTAAGACAGGAAAGCATGTAATTTTGTTGCCCATAGTTTGAAGCAGCCATTTGTGTCTGCAAGCGTGTCTGGGATGCCTAAAAATGTTGCTTAGGTAGGCAGCTCAGGTTTTAGAGAGAGATTTTGACGTCTTTCACACAGTAATGGGTTAGCACTCACAGAGAGATTCATAACAATCGCAATGAAGTTTTCCCTAGGGGTCAGAGTAGAAAAGTAGTTTGGAGCACAGTCTGTCACTCGAGATCCATAATGCCATATTGCATCGGTAAGGTGCATCGTACTTCACAGTTATTATTATTTAAAATGTTATTTAAATGTAAAACTCTTTTGGCGTTATTGTTATGGACGCAGCTCTCTGTGGACATATTCATCCCTTTGCTAACTTTTCTTTTTGACAGACACGGTGAGATTACAAATCAAACTAGATTAAAGTAGCCCATATTGAAATTAACTGAATGTGATCCTTGAGATGTGATGCAAAATGTCATGCATTGACATTTTAAATTGTTTTATAAATTGTGCCAGAAGCATTGGTGTCTGCTCTTTACTGTTACACATGAACAAAGTTTAATGATTTGTTTAAAAAGCTCTTTTAGAGGAATTAGATTAAACAATGTATACTGGACAAGAAAATGACCAATTTTTTTTTTCTTTCATAGAACGCAAAAGAAAAGAATTATTTTTAATAGCTGTACTGATTTTGCATGCAATTAAGTAAATACTTTTTTATATAATAAGGGGAAAAATCCATAAGATTTACAGGTTTTATTATAGGTCTGGTGAAGTAATGCCATAACTTTATGAAAACTAATTCTTTAATCTAATTTAATTTATATATTGCTATGATTAAAACATAAAAAATAAAAATAAAAACACAGATGGCCCATGTACAGTATATATATATATATATATATATATATATATATATATATATATATATATATATATATATATATATATATATATATAATTTTTTACAAAACCTACGTTAATAAATATCTCTTCACTTTAATCAGGTTTACACACCAATATCAGGCCCGTAGCCAGGGGGTTTCAGGAGGTTCGAAAGACCCGCCCCTCACTCATGAGCTCATTTGTCCTATTTTGACTGCTATGCCAACATAAATTGTGAAAATAACACATTAAAGAAGGCTTAAGACCGAGAAGAATCTGATGTAATCTTTCAATACTGACTAACTTTACTGATGTTAAATAGAGAAAACATTTTACAAGTAACTTTTAATCTACATCTTTAACCTTATTCTTGAAAGAAAAAATAGGTTTAAAGCACCAAAAGTTAATTTTGAAGCTTATAAAAGTTCATTTTAATACTAATTAGGCTATTTTTGTTATCCATAAAATTTTAAATGTACCTTTTACAAGATAAGCTAGAACAATCAGGAAGCTCTACATTATTAATATTATTATTATTATTATTATTTTTTGTTATTTTTTTATTATTCAAGTCTCCAAATTCTGACAGGAAAGTTGAATGTGCTGGCCAGTTTCTTATTTGCCTAATAAATGACCATTTACTTTGCCTTGATAAGACGTTTTTAATTTAAAGCCTTAACAGATTCCTTTTTTCCCTAATAAAATATGATAAGATAAATTTGTATTTTAAAAATAATATGCATAAATCATTTATTTTTTTATTTTTTTTTTTAAATATATCTTTATTTTAAATCTTTAGGAATGATTTTTGTACATCAGAATCTGTTGTTATGATGACCAGCTGATAAGCTAGTCCATCTAAAATAGTGCTTAAAATGTCACTAAAATGCAGTATTTAAACCTCATAGTTGAATAGAAAACGAAGCAAATAACAGTAAAAAAGCACCAAAAAAGAGAACCACCCCTTTCAACTGGCTACGGGTCTGAATATACAAAACTATATATCAAAAGAAAAGGATGGCTTCGATAGGTTTCAAGAGCATTTTTTCTTTCATTCACAAATATATAACAACCAGCATAAAAACTACTTTAATAATATGAAGAGATGCTGTCTTATGTCCTGTGGGAAAAATTCCAAGATGGTCCTGTATTGTCAACGTACACAAAATTCAAAATAACAAAACAAATTTAAAAAAAAATTCCATTCATGTGACATTGTCCTCCAAACTCAAAGATCTTCTACAACTAAAAAAATACACACATTTTTCAAGCACTCAGCACTTTTGTAAAATGTAGACGGTTCATCTACCCCAACAGCCTGTTTGTACAGCAGGTTACGGCAAAAAAAAGAAAAAAAATCTTTATGCAAGCTGTTTCTCCATCCAAACACACAGAAGAGGCGCAGCTCCAGAGCTCACTGTCATTACAGATGACAGCATCACCCAATGGGAGTCACAGCGCACACAAGAGTGAGGGCACCCGGGTTTGGAAAGCGGCTGGTGGGTTGTTTGAGCTGTATGGCTTCATGGATGGATGGATTCATGGATGTGAAAGGGAAAGAATGCATGCTTGAATAGCGCAGAGAGGAATGACAATGGATTGAGAGGGCAAAGCCTGCCGTATATGCAGGGAATGAGCACATGGGGCGCTGGGATGGAGACCACACCGGTTGGCAATTACTGGGCATTTGTGTGTCTTCCCAGGTTAGATTTTAGAGCGCAGAGAGCTGCTGTGACAGATACATACACAGCTGTGGGAGGGGAAATGTGCCCTGACCAGACTTCACTGTACTTTGGGTGCTTGGGAATGGAAATTTAATGATTTTGTGGTGGTTCTTTGTTATGGAATATTTTCATTCATTCATTCATTCATTTTGTTTTCAGCTTAGTCACCACAGCTAAATTATTTTACTTATTGTCAACTTATTCAGCATATGTTTTACGCAGCGGATGCCCTTTCAGCTGCAACCCATCACTTGGAAACACCCATACACTTTCATTCACACACATACACTATCTACAATTTAGCTTACCCAATTCACCTATAACACATGTATTTGGATTGTGGGAGAAATTCACATCTAGTTTACACCATTTCCAACCATAAGAAAGTAGCTTCAATACTCATTCTACATATATATACACAGAGTTGAGTGTAAGGCGTTCTAGAGTAATGCGTTACTGTTATCTAATTACATTTTTAAGGAAAGTAATGTAATAAATTACATTTTGAATGCGTGTAATCTGATTACAGTTACTATAGTCAGTGTAATTGTGTTACTTCCATTGCAAATTTAATATTTAGAAGAAAAAAAAATGCTTCTTTTAAATCACGTTTTCCACTGCAACGTCAGTTAATAAGCATGTGCATTTAAATTGCTGGAGAACGCCAGCTGAAATAGCTGCTGTCGAGAGCGGTTGCTTCTTCAAGTGGAAATACAGACATTACTTTGATTTCATTGAGCGTAAAAACAAATATTCCTGTAAAAACTTTTGACTGCTTTTAACTCGACAACAACCTTGTTCAAGCATTTAAATAGAAAGCATTCTAAGACAATACTCGTCACCAAGGAGGACACCGGTGCCCAAAAACACTGTGGCCCAACTCAGCCTAAACAGGTTATATTAGATTTTTGTGCAGGATCATGAGTGAAGGTATCTTCTTAATGTGAAGAGAAGCGTAGCTGCTTATGGGGCTATGCACTTTTGCGGTTGCGCATATTGGGAGTGCATATTGTGTGCACTCACATTTCCCAGGTACACCAGCTGAAAACCGTGTGTCATGTGACAAGAACTGACTGACCAGTTTTATACTTTGTAAGGAATATACACGTTTCTGTAGTCTAATTACCTCAGACAAACACAAAACACCCAAACACTGCAGTGCTTTTTCACGCTATGGATGTCAGTGGTTAGAGGTATCCAGTTTTCTTCATGTCCTTCTCTTGTGTTCAAAAAATAAATAAATAAATAAATAAATAAATAAATAAAATGATTTGGAACAAGTGAATGATGAAAGAAATTTTTGGGCTCTTTAGCACTTTTGAATTTGTCAAGCTGCTGTGATCAACCCATTGTAATGTATTTCAGTGAATATTAAATTACTGAAAGAGCTATTTTGTATTTTATATATTTTAAAAGTAACTTCAAATTAAAGTAATTCATAATCTGATTACTTTTTACATAAAGCAATTAGTAATGTCAGATTACAATTGTCAAGTAGTAATTTGTAATCAATTACTTTTTAAAAGTAGCATATACACACGCACACATACACATATATGTGTATATATATATATATATATATATATATATATATGTGCCGGGCGAACTGTTCACCCGAAATCATGTCGCGCGCACTCAAGCGAACCTCCGCAAACACAGCGATGACGCGCACTGAGTTCAATAACAGAAAGCTGATTGGTTAATGCATGTTGGTCTCATTTGTAGTTGTAATACTGCAAATTACATTAGGGCTAGTGAAACTACAACTACAACACCACAAAAACCAAGCAACAATGACAAAAAATAATTTAAATGAGCATTAGATGTAGCGTTACATGGACATCGGAAAAACAAGACCTGTGCAAAAATATTAAGGATCTAGAACAGCGAATTTAGATTTTTAAATTTTAGACTTTTTAAGACCTCGCGGGAACCCTGTGTAAGCCGGATGGCACAGCAGAGGGCAGGTTTCACCCACTTATTTTATGTGCTTTTTGTATATGCACATAAAAAACGGTTAATGGAAACACCATGATGTGCATACATTTTGAAAATGTGTGTGAATGGACAAACCAGCAGGCTGAGCACATTGTAAAACATCTAAAGTGTTGTTTTGGTGATTCTAAAACGCCTTAATAATTTCAGTATTAGTGTTATTATATTATTAATAACCTCAAGAATTGTCAAAAGTGTCTGCACTGCCTTCAAATGCCAGCGCGCGTTCATTGCGTGTCAGGATTGCCTTCTGAGGTACAAGTAATTTATTAAATGAAGATAATATATTCACGCAGCTTCTCCTACCACAGCAAATCCAGTTTTTAAGATAACAGCTATTCACACTGCACAGCTGTCCCCTTTCTTTCGTATCTACCTGAAGGTGAACAGCTCCTCCGGGTATGGCCATGGGCATTCATACTCTGCTATTTCTTCCTCATTTCTGCGTTCTTCGTATTCATTTCTGCTGTCTTGAATCTTCATATGTCAATCGATTTCTTCGCGACTGCATGACGACGTCAGCTTACGTAAATCTGCAGGAGCCTGAACTTTTTCGGTTCATATAATGGCTACCAGGCTTTTCATTGGTCCGTTAAGATGAGATTTTTTATTGGCTACCGAAGTCAGTGGTTAAAATATTAATTTATTTACAGTACTCTGTAACGAACTGTGATTTTTAAGTAACATAGTAAATTACTCCGCTTAATTTGTAATTAATTACAGGCTTAAAATCATACTCAAGAAAGTACAAATACCACAAAAATTTACCTAATTACAGTAACGTGAGTAGTTGTAATTCGTTACTTCCACCACTGATATACATACAGTACACACATGTATATATATATATATATATGTGTGTGTGTGTGTGTGTGTGTGTGTGCGTGTGTGTGTGTGTGTGTCATTTTTGTAGATTAAACATTTGTTTAATAAATATTCTTTATTCTAAGATAATTTTTTGAGTGAGTTAAATATTTTTAGATAGTCTATTTTAACAGGAATATGACACAATATGACAAATTTATCTGACACAGGAAGTGATCGGTGGAAATAAAAGTTTTGTAAAAATGCAGGTAAAAGCACATTTTCTAATGAGTGTGTATGTGTGTGTTTGTGTGTTATTTTATCACAGAATCATCTCTCTCTAACCTATAGCACAGCCCAATTAAATGTTTTTTTCCCTCAAACACAGATAAATGTGAACAACTGAGAGTTTCCAATATTTCAAAATCTGACCCATTATCATAATTTGCGTGAATACTTCCTCTTGTGTTTATTTTAGACACTAACAGCAGTGGGAAAAATGCTAGTTCAACAATTCATGCCTGTCCTGCAACATATGACTGCTTTTCAACAGCTTTCAATGGGGAAAAATGCTTGCTACAGGAATGCTTGCTATATTTACAACATCTACCAGTGAGGAAACAATTGTCATATCTAATCTGCTCAAACCTTCACTCCTCTCCCATTCATTTCTCCCCATTTTTATGGGCCATTGTGTCAATAAAATAAGGACAGACTTTTTTTTTTTTTTAACAGACTTTGTGTATGCGTGCATAATTGTGTGTGTTTAATTAATAGGCATCAAACTAGTAGTATGTAATACTTGTAGTATTTGTTACAGCCTGACTATCTTTATTTATTTATTTATTTATTTATAACTGAGAGGTGTTTCATCACAGAATCGTCTCACTAAATTGGCAATGGCCCACGGCCCAAGCCTGTTTCATCCAGGAAGCAACCTGTACAAGAAGTAAAGATCCAGCAGAGCCAAAGCAAACAGTTCTGGCACAGTACCCTCTTCTGGAGATGAAAAATGGACCTGCGAGCTGCACGGGAAGGTTCTGGACAGATTTAAAAGAGAGAGACGAATGAAGTCAGAATGGCTGAGCGAGTGCCTGGTTTGCAGCGTGTCACTGCTGATTACAGTAACACACTCCAGCACAATCAGGTTTATTAATCAAGAGGAAGATGGAAGCTTCGGGGATGAGAAGATGACCCTTCAAGCTGCTCGTGAAGTGTGAGTGGACCTGCATCACATCACTGACACACTGAATTTCTGTGGCGGCAGAAAAGGAAAGGATATAAATAACCACATCCCTTCTGGATTGTAACTGTAGAGAGCGGATGAGTTATTTTTACATCCGAGCACGGTGGATATGGTATGTAGTACAGGTGGAGAATGCCAACCAGGGTGATTCAAGAATTTTATGAAAAATTGTACAAAAGCAGGCACATCACTTGTGCTCAGCCAAACAGCAAAAAGTGCTAAATAGATTAGATATTCAAAAAGGCAGCAACACCAAAGCTCCAAAAATGCCAATTTATTCAATTAAAAAGGCTGATACAAGGCAAATAACGTTTGGAGCATAATGGCTCTTCATCAGACAGCGTTTATTACAGTATGTTGCTTCTTTTTGTACACTTCCAGATTACATGATCTCAAACATTATCTAACAACATGAAAATAGAAAAAAAGCACAAAATTATACATTATATACAAACATTATACATTATATATATACATTATATATATATATATATATATATATATATATATATATATATATATACATTATATATATATATATATATATATATATATATATATATATATATATATATATATATATATATATATATATATATATATATATATATATATTAAAGAAAAGAACAAATATCAAACTCCTCATTTAAACCTCTTGGAGACAATGTATCTAGAGTGAAAGTCCAAAAGGCTTCAGGTTGTAACAGCAATTTATTAAGATCTCAAAAAAAAGAAGGCTCAAAATTAAACTACACATTAGAAGACAGTAGAATGTGAAGACAGAAGTTTTTTTTCTTTTTCTGAAGAAAAATATACTATCATACCTTTTTGTCATGATATACAGAATACACAAACTAAAATTTCAGCATATCAATATATATATATATATATATATATATATATATATATATATATATATATATATATATATATATATATATTGAAATCTAATCAGGCATACTTAAATTTCAATACTTCAATATTTCCTTGAGATAGGTATATTTTTTATCTTAAAATTTGTATATTTAAAGTGATCCCAGCAGGCTCTCAACGTCATAAGACGTTTAGCCAATATCCAATGACAACATTATTTTGATGCCCAATAACCACGTCAAATGACGTTGATATTTGGTTGATTTTAGGTTGTGTTGGAAAGTGACCAAAATCCAACATCGAGCCAACATCTTAAACCAACGTCATATTAACATCAAATACTGCCATTTATTCATCAGATATGGCAAACAAAATCTAACCTCTAATAGACGTAGTGGTAACAGCCACACAATGTAAAGCTGTAACATCATTAGACTTTGATATTCGTTTGTTTTTAGGTTGCTTTGGAAAGTGACCAAAATTGAAGTCTATCCGAAATTGGACACTGACATTGGTTTGATGTTGGGTTCTGACATCAACCCAATTTTAATTTCCACCCGAAATGCATCGTCCCACGATGTTGGGGTATGACACCAATGTGACGTTATGTTGACGTCCTGTGCCTGCTGGGATAGTTCACCCAGAAACTGTCACACCCTTTACTTGTTTCTAACCTTTATGAGTTTCTTTCTTATGTTAAACACAAAAGAAAATATTTGAAGAGAAATGGTAACCATTATAGCAATGAAAGAAATCAGTACCCATTGTCAATGGTTGCAGGTTTTTGGCTTTCTTCAAAGTATCTCCTTTTGTGTTTGACAGAAAAAAGAAACTCATGGTGTAATTAAATAGCAATTAACATGTTCTCAGTATCAGGTTAGTTCCATGTAATAATGTATAATTTACTGTAATTACTTTAGAATAAATTTAATGTGCCGATTACAATCCAAAGAAATTCCTGACTGATAAAAATAAAGGCGCTTTAACTAAACATTTTAAAATTAGTTGAGGGTTTTGAGAAAGAACTGCAGGCTGTCATCATCGAAACAGGGCATAGATTAGACACAGGATTTAATAAACAGACATAATCTTGAAAATCTACTTACAAAGACTTAACATAAATTCCACTTTAATTCAGTAGAGGCTAAAAAGCACTGGACGTGTAAACTCAGATTATCTTTAGCTGCACATGCTTGTTTTTCTCAATCCTTGCTTTCAAGTATTTGGCAGGTTTGTAAAATTTCTGTTTATTTAAAGCAGTGGTGACGCCTCCTGGTGGTAAGGAGGTTTATTGCTTAAACTCAGTTCAGGATGGTTTAGCCTTGCTAAATTTTTTCCCAATTTAAAATAAAATGTAGAGATTTTTTAGATTTATTGTATTTGTTCATTGTTTTGTTAACAATAACAGAAAGGAGGCAAATTTTTTGATGTTATATATATATATATATATATATATATATATATATATATATATATATATATATATATATATATATATATATATATATATATATATATGTATGTATGTATGTATGTATGGGGGCTCTAAATGACTTTAGAAGTTTCAGAAATTCCTTTTTTTGTTGTTGTTAATTATTATCAAAGGGGTGGCCCAATGCTGTTTTATGCATGAAGTGTTAATTACACTGTTCACAAGAGTTAGTCTCATGTGCTCGAGCATGCTTAAAAATCTAAAATATTATTTGGAAATCTGACTGAATTTTTAATGGTCAAAAATTGTACTTCCGATTCAGGGGTTGAGTATCAAAGATTGATTTTTTAATAATTTTTGTTCTCCATTCTGGCTCTATGTAACTGTCACAGTTGCGGTTCATACACACTTACATTCAAATGTATGTGTGAATATTCTTGACTATACATCATGACAATGAGTTCATTATAGCATCTCTGCATTGTGAATTTCTGTATAGATATTTACTCTGATACATCGACGACATGTGTATCTTTCTTTTAAAAATTATAAATACAGTGCATCCAGAAAGTATTCATAGCGTTTCACTTTTTTCACATTTTTTTATGTTACAGCCTTATTCCAAAATTCATAAACTCATATATTTCCTCAAAATTCTACATACAATAACACATAATGACAATGTGAAAAATTGTTTGGAATTGTTGCAAATTTATTAAAAATAA
This sequence comes from Danio aesculapii, assembly GCF_903798145.1. Lineage (NCBI taxonomy): Eukaryota > Metazoa > Chordata > Actinopteri > Cypriniformes > Danionidae > Danio > Danio aesculapii. The sequence continues at coordinate 41,041,902 of NC_079436.1, forward strand.
AATACCTGAAAAATTACATATACGTAAGTATTCACAGCCTTTGCGCGGTACTTTGTTGATGCACCTTTGGCAGCACTTACAGCCTCAAGTCTTTTTGAATAAGATGACACAAGCTTGGCACACCTGTCTTTGGGAATGTTTGCCCAATCCTCCTTGCAGTACTTCTCAAGCTCAGGTTGAATCAAGTTGGATGGGAAACGACGGTGTACAGCCATTTTTAGATCTCTCCAGAGATGTTCAATAGGATTTGGGTCTGGGCTCTGGCTGGGCCACTCTGGCTGGTTGTTGTGAAGCCACTCTAATATTTTGGCGGTGTGCTTTGTGTTATTGTTCGGCTGGAAGATGAACTGTCTCCCCAGTCTGAGGTCAAGAGCACTCTGAAGCAGGTTTTCATTCAGGATGTCTCTGTACATGCTGCATTCATCTGTCCCTCTATCCTGACTAGTCCTAAACGTAAGTATAACTGTGGGAATTTTATTTTATTTTTTTCAGTTAAGGAAAATGAGGAGCATTGCTCAGATATTTTAGTTAATAGAGAAGTAATAAATATAGTTAATAATTTTAAATACTTAAGTATAATTATTGACTTAAATTTAAATAAATAAATAAAAAACACATTAAGAAGGTTTCCAAAAGTGCTAAAGCAAGCCTGATGATTTATAGAAACATTAGGCATCAGTTACCTGTGGCTGTTGCTAAACTTATGAATACAATGATTTTCCCTCATTTATCTTATTGTGCCACAAGCTGGTCCAACACAAACATTACAACATTAAAACCATTGGATATTATCTATAAACAAACTGTAAAAATTTTAGCTAAAGAGCCAAGGAGCTATCATTATTGTAACTGTATTGCACAACATAAATTACTAACATTCGACAGTTTCTTATTTTATGCTGATGTGTGTTTAATGTATAAAATATTTAATGATCTTGCAGACAATCACACATTGTTTGAGAGGTGGCGTTGCAAGGACAATATAAGACAGACTAGGTCATCGGTTAGAGGTGATTGTTCAGTTAAACCTAGGAGAACTGCTCTTGGACAATCATTTTTTTTCAGTCAGAGCATCAGAAAGATGGAATAAAATACCAGTGCATATCAGAGAGAGTACCACTTTTAATCATTTTAAAACTGTTCCTAAAATTTGGCTTAAACTAAATCAAATATGCAACCACTGATTTGACTTAATTTAATTGACTATGATGTATTGTGTGTATTGTACTGTAAGTGTATATTGTTTTATTTTTTTACTGTTAAATTTGCTACAACTTTCAGCCCAAGGACTACAGATATAAAATATCTTTATAGCTAACTCTGACACAACATGTCATGTCCCTATATGTATGTATGTATGTATGTATGTATGTATGTATGTATGTATGTATGTATAACTAACTAACTAACTAACTAACTAACTAACTAAATAAATAAATAAATAAATAGCATGCCATCACCTCACTACAGTGCTTGTGTGAATTAGTCCAAAAAGTGTGCTGCTGGATGTGAGGGAAAGCTGATCTTGTTTGGCCATATTTAATTTAACTCCATGTAACTGTAACTTTGTCTTAAAAGATGAGATTGGGGGAAAAGTGAGCTTGTTAAATTCCCTTTAAAAACAGTTTCAAAATATGTAAATTGGTCCCAATATTTACAAATCTAAAAATAAATTCTATCTCTCAAAGCCTGTAATCCAGGGTTTTTCGAAACGTCTTTTTTCACTGCTTCACCACAACATTTTCCTTCTCTGATGTATTTGATTTGTGTAACCTTTGCAGAGAGAACCGTACACGTCCCCCGGCATACATCTCAATCAACCCCCTTATGGGAGGACAATTAAAGAGGGGGAGAAAAAAAGAATGAAACGCTAATTATCATTCAAATTCAGAGGGTAATAATCAGGTCATTTTTAGAGTTTTTTCAGTGGCTGCACCATGTCGAGAGTGGCGCCTCGTAGTATGGTCATTAATTGAAAGCCAGCATGAAACTAAGAGCTAAAAATACATTAAAACTGTCAATGTGCCCTCTATTAGTTCATTCGGCATTGTTGCTTCATTCGGCACACAGCAGTGAGGCATTGAGTTAACCGCACCTGCTTATACACTTCAAGGTTAGAACAGCACAGAGAGACAGCAAGAATAAGAGACCATTATTTACTGCAGATTCCCATCATGACCTTCTGCTGCTGTTTGACTAAACAATTACTTTTTTCTGCAACAATTAATAAAAATATATCTATCTATCTATCTATCTATCTATCTATCTATCTATCTATCTATCTATCTATCTATCTATCTATCTATCTATCTATCTATCTATCTATCTATCTATCTATCTATCTATCAGCTTTTACAGTAAATAATCAAGCACATGTAATAATAAAATATTTTTAAATAGTCATAATAAGATTATGATTACTTATTATATGTTTTAAGTTGGAGGGTGACATGGTGGCTCATTGGTTAGCTCTTTCACCTCACAGCAAGAAGGTCACTGGTTCGAGTCTCGGCTGAACCAGTTGGCATTTTTGTGTGGAGTTTGCATGTTCTCCCTGTGTTTGTGTGGGTTTCCTCCGGGTGCTCCGGTTCCCCCCACAAGTCCAAAGACATGCGGTAAAGGTGAATTGGCCAAGCTAAATTGTCCGTAGTGTATGTGCATGAATGAGAGTGTACGGGTGTTTCCTATGCAGTGATGGGTTGCAGCATTATCACATAACTAGGTGGCAAAAATATCACATCACGCCTTTTTTTATTTTTTTTTTACAATTTTATAACAGTTCCTTTTGATGTCGATAATACTATTTGTTTTTTGTGGTTTAAAATAAGATGATTTTACTTTATTATTTTATCATTATCTCTAATATATATATATATATATATATATATATATATATATATATATATATATATATACATTTGAAGTCAGTTATACAGTTGAATTATTAGTCCCTTTTTGATTTTCTTTCTTCTCCTAAATGATGTTCAAAAGAGCAAGGAAATTTTCACGGTATCTCTGATAATATTTTTTCTACTGAAAAAAAAGTCCTATTTATTTTATTTCGGCTAAAATAAAGGAAGTTTTTAATTTAAAAAAAAAACATTTTAAGATCAAAATTTTTAGCCTCTTTAAACTTTTTTTTTTGATAGTCATAGTTATAACCATAGTTATACGATAACTTGCCTAATTACCCTAAACTGCCTAGTAAACATAGTTACACCTTTAAATGTCACTTTAAGCTGTATCGAAGTGTCTTGAAAAATATCTAGTAAAGCATTATGCACTGTCATCCTTGCAAAGATAAAATAAATCAGTTATTAGAAATGAGTTATTAAAACTATTGTATTTAGAAATGTGTTGAAAAAAATCTACTCTCCATTAAACAGACATTGGGGGGGAAAATAAACAGGGGGTGATTAATTCTGACAGAATTATCAGCCCCCCTGAATTATTAGCCCGCCTGTTTATTTTTTCCCCAATTTCTGTTTAACAGAGAGAAGATTTTTTTTCAGCACATTACTGAACATAATTTTAATAACTCATTTCTAATAACTGATTTGTTTTATCTTTGCCGTGATGACAGTAAATAATGTTTGACTAGATATTTTTAAGACACTTCAATACAGCTTAAAGTGACATTTAAAGGCTTAACTAGATTAATTAGGGTAACTAGGCAGGTTAGGGTAATTAGGCAAGTTATTGTATAATGATGGTTTGTTCTGTAGACTATTGAAAAAAAAATATATTGCTTAAAGGGGCTAATAATTTTTTTCCTTAAAATGGTGTGTAAAAATTAAAAACTGCTTTTATTCTAGCCGAAATAAAACGAATAAGATTTCTCCAGAAGAAAAAATATTATCGGACATACAGTGAAAATTTCCTTGCTCTGTTAAACATAATCTGGAAAATATTAATAGGAGAGTTAACAAATCTGACTTCAACTGTATATATTTACCTGTCTAGAAAATAATCATTGATTTAAGTGCTGTTTTGATATTTGGACTAAAAACAAGACAAAAACTCTAAGTAAGAAAAAAACGTCTGAAAACCCCTCCCTTCCATAAGAAAACTGCTCTGATTGGTCAGCTGGCCAAGTCTGTTTTGACTGGTCTTTGTGAAAATTTAGTGTCTGAAATGTCCATTTCAGCATATTCATATTTCATAAGCAGACAGGTATTATGCTAATTGTATTGTTGTAGATTGGTCACATGCAAATTATTCAAAAATATAATGACTTATTTAGGTAATTTAGGGCTGACTCTTTCTTATGAGAAACAATATGAAGTGCCATCAGAAAATTTCTCCTGTCTTGATTCAGTAATTTACCTTTTATGGCAAAGAATAGGTTATTTTCATCACTTTTAATATGAAATAACTGAACATAATCATAAGAGGCTGAGAAAAATGTTCTTTGTAGAAAAAAATTCCAGATAGCACTTAGAGGTTTTTGCATCTGAACTCCTTATATCTTTATTTATCGTGCACTTTTTGATTAACAACTTTGCAGCTTGTTTACATTGAAGGACAGCTATGATACCAAAATAAACATAAAAAATTAAATCTGTAATATTAGAATGATTATTATTAGCAGTTTCATGATAAAGTGGTTGATTACGCTGTGGTGACCTCTAAAACAGAGACTAAGCCAAAGAAAAAAGAATAAATGAACGAATGAATGAATGAATGAATAAATGAATGAATGACTCTCCTGATAAACCATGGTACAATGACTGATATTTGTGTGCATTCCTATACTGTAACTAGTAGTTACATGACAAAGCAATTGTGCCACTTTTTTTTGCATATATATTGAGCTGAATTTAAAACAGAAACGTCAAAAACCTCACGGAAACCCAGATGCATGGCATAAATCAACACGTTCATGTCTGACAAACATAAGAGAACAGCATTGGCCTGAGAGAAAGAGAGATGAGACAGTGAGTCTGTCATCTGCCCTAAAACTCTCTGATACTTCCATCAGAACTGTCATACTGTGTCTAATGCCTGACCTTTTCACTTTCATCACTTCAGTTCCCAGTCACTGGTGACAGAAGAGAAGAGTTTTCATTCATTCATCATCACTGCCTTTAAATGTTCCTTAAGGCCAGATACGCAGACAAAAATTGCTGTTTTTTGCGCACATCTGTCAATTCTCAATTTTTGGGTTTTTTGTAAGATGTGTTTTTAGTCATATTGAAAGAACACATTAGAATACACTCACATATTTATATTACATTGCATATTTGAATCAAATATATATATATATATATTTTCAAAATAAAAACAAAAAAAGGATACAGAAAATAACCAGTGCATTTTTAACACAGTTTAGCAGTTTTTTTTTCTTTTGAAGTGTACTGTCAGTTAATCTATTAAAGATGACAATTTATTAATCAAGGTTTATTATTTTACAATGTTCTAAATGTTTTTTGTTTGTTTGTTTGTTTTTTAATGAAGATATGCTTGCACATAACTTAAAACAGCATTTTATTCTACATTTTTAAATAATAAAAAATAGTGTCTGTTGCAATATTTTCTAAATTATTTTGTGATATAAAAGATTTCCAAAATTAACTCTGTAAAACCTTTGACTCTAATCTGTCATCTATGGTCAGTGTTGGGGGTAACGCCTAATAAGTAACGAGTGTTACATAATAATATTACTATTCAAAAGTAACAAGTAATGTAACATATTACTTTTAAAATAAATAAGATTATTTAAGTTGCTTTATTAAAAAGGTAACACGAGTTACTTTTTACCTTGCTTAATTGGCTTTTACAAAATAAATTACAGAATAAAAATTATCTTAGGTTGAATCACACACCCAAAGAGAGAGTGTGCTGCAAGGGAACAGACAGTCGGCTTGCACTCATCATCATCATCAGGTCTCTTTTTTCACTGCAGATGAGTCCGAGTACTGTTCTTGTAACTGAATAGCTCAGGATGTGTGTTTATTTCAAGTCAGAGGGGGTATCCGGTATGTTAGTACTTACTGAAAACGCAAACCATTTCATGACAACTCCGTTTAATTTAATGAACTGGTTCAAGCGGTTCACTTAGAAGATCCGGTTAAAACAAACGATTCCTTGGTGAATCGCCCATCATCACTACAGACCAATCTACAGATTTTTGCAATGGATTTTTGTTATTTTGAACTCATCAAAGAAAAGAATTGGATTGTTGCTAAGAGTAGATTATGTGCAAGTAAAATTCTTGACAACTGCAAGAAATACGACATCAAAAAAAACAAACAAAACTGGATGCAAAGCACTACACCCGCACCCCTCCTCCAGCTCTGATTGACATCAGATCACGTTCTCCAGGTAAAACAACTAATTTGACTAAACAAAAAAAAAATGGTTATTGCTTTTATTGTTGAGGAGATGCAGCCACCGTCTAACGTTACAGTAGAAGCAACTACATTTCGTAATATAGTACAGTTTTTTTTTCTCTTTAGGCAGGTCACTTGAAAAAAATTTATTCAATTTATAAATATTTTTAATTTATCAAAGATTTATTTTGATTTGGGGATTTTTTATTGTCTTACAGTTAATTTTATTATTAAACATTTTAAAGATTTAAAATCTGTATTGTTTTTGACTAAAATTATTTCATGTTAGTACTCTTAGGCTTTATTGCAGTCTTTATCTCAATGGACAGTTAATTTACTTAACTAATAACACAAAACATTCAAAAGTAGCAAACACATGACTTTACATGCTATCATTAATCTGTATATACAGCATGTATAGCTCTGGGTTCAGAAAGTTCTCAAAATATAATTTTATTCTACATTTTTTTAAAGAAAAATTAAGGTGTGGGTTCTATAGGAGACTGTTCAATGCAGAGCTTCTCTATAAAAAAAAAGTGAAGAAACACCTGCAAGTTCTGGAAAAGATCAAACCTCAGCCAGGTAAGGAAAAGTAACGCAAAAGAACTAATTTAACTCTAAACTAATTTTACTTTCCATAAAAAGTAACTAAGTAACACAATTAGTTACTTTTTTGGAGGGAGTAAAAGTAACTTTCCTCAACATTAGCTACATTTCCATCCACCCATTTTGTTGCACAATTTGTATATGCGCATAAAATAAATCAGTTAATGGAAACGCTAAGATGTGCATAAATGTTGTTCATAAAAAACATGTGCATAACTGAGTAGGATAAACTTTTTATTCGATAAGAAAAGATGTGCATAAACTGCGATGGAAACACTTTTACTGAAGAAATTCCAGTTTGCGCATTAAAAAAGTTATGTGATTTTGTTTTTAGAGATCATATGATGATAAAAATGTGTGCGAATGGACAAACCGGCAGCTGAGAACATTGTAAAACATCTGAAATGTTGTTTTGGTCATTCTAAAACACCTTAACCATTTTTAGATTTAGTGTTACTATATTATTAATTACCTCCAGAAGCAAGAACGTCTGTGCTCGGCGTCTCACGCCTTCAAACGCCACAGCGTGTTCACTGTGTGTCAGAATTGCCTTCTAAGGCACAAGTCATTTATTAAATGAAGTTTATTCATAAACTAACTTCGAGAGGATCACATGCTTATAATTGATAATGACTGGATCCACATTATCCAATTCTCAATGCACCAATCAGATGACTCCTGAGCCACTACAAATACCCTGGGTTACGTACCACCGCTATCTTCGTTTTGAAAAATCCCCCCTTCCACCCCTACTTCTACTTCTTCCTAGATAGGTGACACGGTGGCCCAGTGCTTAGCACTGTGGCCTCACAGCAAGAACGTCTCTGGTTTTAGGCTTTACCAAATCAGCAGAGGTTTCTGTGTGGAGTTTGCCCTTTCTCCCCATACTCACATGGGGTTCCCCCCGGTTTCCTCCTACCGTCTAATAACATGCAACTTAAGTTAATTGACTAATCAAAATCGGCACCATAGACATGCTTCTAATAAGTAGTTATCTCTTAAGAGCAATCACTATTTGTTCATTAGTTACTACAGCAGGGGAGTTCTCGAGATCTACCTGAGCTCAAACTCCCCTCTCGCCTTTCAACGGGAGGGAGCTCCGGGCTCGAGAATCTTATGAGCTTAGCGCTCTCTCCTGGAACAGCATGCCAAACAAGCTTATAATTAATCATCAGCTAAGTGTGAACTCTTGAAATGAAGAAAAGATTCACGTAGCTTCTCCTACTGCACCAAATTCCGCAGTATTACTGTTAATATTTGGCAGCAATTAATCAGGAAGTGACAATTTTGTTCACTTTGACTCATTGGATGGAAATTGCCAATTCGCTTTTTTTTTCTTTTTTTTTTTTAACAATAATCCAATTTTGTTTATAAAGTTAATTCACATTTTTGGATGGAAATATAGCTACTGTCTTTGGTGATAATGGTGATCTGGGAACTATGGTAATAACTATTAGTTTGGTTGTAATGCAATGTGTTCTCTTAACTTTGGCCGTACGCTTTGATTTGGATGTGGTGATAATGAATCTTTTAGGTGTCACTGAAACAAACTGAGAAGAGACGACACAGAGCAACAACAGACTATCTCCAGACTATATTTTAATAAAAACATCATCACCTCATGAATTAAAGACAGTCCCACTGTTTCGTCTCCCATTGTTTTTCTTCTCACTTGTCTTCTTCATTATTGAAAAGGCTTTTTTTCAACAGTACTAGGGTTTGACAAGTAAAGCTTGATTTTTTTAAAAATGTATTATTATTTTTTGGACTGTGTGAAGTTGCAAAAACACGCACACATAACAAAACGCCATCATTTTGTTCCTGTATATTGTAACAATGACTTGCATTCCTAATAGTATCAGCACTGAATGCTGTAGGCTGTGAATGAGTTTTATATTTCATAAAAAAATGAGCGAATGCGTGTGTGTGCGCGTTTTATCCACTTATGCTCTCCAACAGATTCTCTGAAGCTAAAAATAATATTTTGTGAGACTCTTGTGATATAACACATGAAATTATAGCAAAAAGAACAATGTGAAAATGAGATTCAGCAACTCACACAGGAAGTACATTTCAGTCTCAAGGGGTCTAAATACTTTGGGGGTTTTTTCTTCCCACCTGCTAATTTGATGCATAAATAAACACACAAGATGAACCATGTGAAAGATTTGAGGTCCTATCCAAGTGGCCACCTCCCGCTCTCCCTCGTGAAGCAAATTCGGAAGTAACTGAAACTGCAATTCATCTAAATTACACTAGTCCTGGCTCCATAATAGAGCACATTACTGTTGACCCCATTGTTAAAATGGCTAACTTTACAGCAGAAAAAAAATGTGTTTACAGCCTGGTAAAAAGAACGATTTTGGTTCATATAGCTAATATTACCCTTCATGACAACTGTGAGGGGGGGGGGGGGGGGGGGGTTTATAACTCATCCGTTTCATTTACTGTATATTAAGTTATATTAAGTCAGCATAATTAAGGGGTGTGATTAGCTGCTGAACTCGGCATATTCATTGTATTTTTGTTTTGTTTTATGTGCTTTACACAGTCAATTGCCTTTTGGAATTACTTCTTAAAATTATCAGATAATATGGCATGCTGTGTGCACTTAATTGTGCTCACAAACCATTCAAGTTGCCTCCATTTGCCAAGTGAATGAATTTCTATACTTATATATCATAACTGTAAATATATTTGTTTGATTTAAGATCATATATCATTTATCATTTATAATTTTCTTTACAACTGCAATGCACTCCAGAATCTAACAGATTGATTAGCTGCAGGCTGTAGAACAGTCATCTAAAACGTTGTTATACAGTGTTATGCCTCAATTTCATAAACAGCCTTGCATTGAGTAACCCAGACAATATTTGAAGTATTTGAAAGTAATTTGCACTTTTCTCCTGTAGAAAAACATCATAAGAGCAATGTTTCGTGGCTCAATGTGTTAAAACAGTGTTTTTAAAAGACTAAACACTTTATCGATATAAGCTCATGTGGTCAGAACAAAAACGAGTCACAGGTAATAAAGTATTAACCATTTCTCTTAAAGAAAACCCCATCTAAGCAAAATGCTAGCAGAAGTCTGTAGCTCCACTCACGCTCCGGTTGGTGCGATGACGTACAAACAAAATGGAGCCGATTGGCCACGCCCACTTGCAGCTTCATTTACGCTCTTCAGAAGCCTATGGGTGACATCACGGATACTACGTCTATATCTTTTACAGTCTATGGTCTTATCAAACACTTGTGTGGTGCGGCGAGTGTTTTTTCAGCCGGTTAAGGAGATGTGTTAAGGCGTATTGTTGGCACATTACTATTTTAAGGCATCTTAAATAGAATGTGCCATTGACCAACTAAAATCTGGTTTAAAGTCAATGGTGTGGGGGTTTTATTTGTTTTTATTTAAAGAGTATGTTAGTGTTATGTGCCTATGCGGGCCCAAAATTTGCATACTTATTGCTTAACACACACACTGGGATGTATAGCTATACATAAATATCTTTAAATATGAATAATTTAAGAATTGAATTGTAAAAAAACTATATTACGGTCTACATAAATGTAGCAAATGAGACCGATCAGACACACAATTATTTTCTTTTCCTAATGAATGATTATTTTTGCAAAAACACCTCAGCATTATAGCCCCAGCCTTGTGCTGTGTTCCTGTCATTTTTTGTCGAGTGCTTCATCATTCTACATGCTTACAACAGGGGATTCATCGGCTTTTTGTTAAAGGAAGAATCAGAAAAGACTATTATGGGATGTATGGGACTTTGTCAGAGCTGGACAGGAACTGTATCGGTACACAGTTCATGGATCAGTTTCTTCCTGCATTTCACAAGTGTAAGTGTGATTAAAATGGTTGCCGCCTTGTTATCTCTGGCTTGCAAATTATGTATTTAATAGTGTTTTGTTACTTGTAACTGCTTGTACTGTATCTGGTTAACTCTCATTCTCATATTGAGTCTAAAAGCATGTGGAAAACGTAGCGCGTGCCACTTTGTTTACAAATTTAAATGAGTTTGTGAGCTTAGGATCCACTGCCATTTGTTGTTGCTATAACCACTGTCAGCTGTTCCTATACACGTGCGACGGTCAAGTTTCAAAATATTTCAGCTTTTGCCACTGTGAGTGTGTTTAATGCGCTCCTGCATCGGACTCTCACAAATACTATATACTCTGAATACTTTAAAATTGCCAATCACAACAGACTGGGTCATCGAATCAATGAACAATGAAAGTGTTTTTTGACATTATATGCATATCAGACTGTTGTTGGAGACCCCCAAAAACAAAATATGACCATTTTAATGCATAATAGGAGCTCTTTAAAGTAGTAAATACACACTTTTAATCCCTTACACACATTTGGTGCGCTTGAAACTTGAAATGGACGAAGCTCCAGATTTTGCTTATAGTATGAACTTTGAACCCCGAATAACAAGCTGTCCAGTTGGAGCCACAAACCAAGCTCATGCAGCAAAGCTTGTCAAGAAAAATAAAAATTATTTAAAAAAAACACCACAGAGACATGTAAAAAAAAACAAAAAAAATAAAACTTAACAACATGAGCTCTTTAGGAAACTTACATTTGATTTCTTTTTCTATGACTAACAAGGTAGAGATTCAGATCGAAACAACCTCAGAAATCAAACTCTGTCTGCTTTTTCTGCTAAACACAACTCTGCATTCTCATCACAGACATTTTGGGATTCAGAAAGGCACAACTAACATCTAGAATCACCTTGTTAAACTAGCACTAATGAGAGAAAGGGGCAGAGAGACACTCGAGAGACAGTCTCCGGCATTCAGACACAGCCAATTGACCTTTTCACAACATTGGGTCTGGCCACAGCGCAAGCATTTCACACCACAGACAGGCTGGTAAAGCTGCCATCACAACAACTGACTGCACGAGAAGGGTCCGAATACCAAGCAGGGCCGGACAGATGGTGCCCTCTCAGCTATAGAGGAACCCTGTGGCCCAGGCTCCGAGTGCCACTGGGCCTTGGCAGCCGGAGAAGGTTTTAAAGGGGTCACGGGGGCATCTGGAGTCTCAATCTATAATCTCTCTGGGTGAAGCCTGGCAGCACAGCTAAACTTCCTGTCTGCCTTTAAACTGCTTTAAACTTCTCAGGTCCAGACAGAGGAGTTATCGCCGAGGCTCTGGTTTCAATCTTTGTCTGGGCTTTAGCTTTATTTATGTGTGTGTACGGGGTGAGAGGAGGGCGAGCGGCTGAGATGAGGTCATTCCGGCATGTATTACATACAGATTGAGTCCAGTGATTTGGTACCAAACAAGTTAAGAGAATGTTAAAACTGCACAACCTTAATTGAGTTACATTTTTAGATGTTCATATTTCAAACGTAAAATGTAGTTTGACTTACTGTGTGCTTGAGGGCTCTTAAAGGTCCTGTGAAATGAAAGTACTGTTTTTAGATGTTAGCCTCAATGATATCTATAAGCTAGTATGATCCAAAAGTGTGACATATTTACATTTGGAAGATAAAGACCTGATATAAACATCCAAAACTAGTTGTTATGGCCCAAAATCCAAAACTGGCTCTATTTATTGAATCGAACATACAAAAGACACAGAGGCTTGAATATGACAAACAGACATCCCGTCAATATATTTAATCTCCAATAAATCAGCCTTACAGGAAAAAAAAAATCAAATAACCGTAAACAGGTAGGGCAGCTAAACAAAACAGTTCCCTGACTATAGCTGTTCTACCAGGAGAGATCTTCCCTAGCTCCCATGAAAAGAATAAAAACAGGTGAATCTTCCGGGCCACTGCTTCACTTGCTTAACTAAATAAATAACAAAACGTGACTATGAAAATTAATATCCACTACCTGCTGCAAAAAATAAACAAAGTATCAAAATAAACAAACTAAGCAACACAGTTAACACATTACAAATACTTAAGGATCAAATGCTAACAAAAACATAACAATGAAAAGAGCGCAGAGCAGAGCGATCCTGGCATGCGTGCAGCACCGCCAGCCAGACAGTGAGAAAGTGAGTGAGTGAGAAAGCTGTCATTGCTGTCAGGCTTATATCAAAGACCATAGAGTACACAAGACATGTCACTCGTATAGTTTTGAACGGGGAAAGTGTAAGAGCAAAGTCCCTTTAAGACAAGAAATTTCACTCGGCGGCCATCTTTGAAACACTTCTCGGGTGGTATGCTCGGGCATTCTGTCTGAATGGGGAAACATCAAATTATTCAAAACTGCTTGCCAAGCTTACTGTTGAATTTCATATTAGTAATCACCAATATAATTAAACAACAACTGTCTCTTAAGTTTCATTTCTAAACACCCAATCACACTACATCTGCAGAAACTCAAGTCTGGTCCGAGCCCCTCCCCGGAGTATTGTCAGTCTACAGCAACTGATAATTGGCTCCTGTACTAAAAGACAGGCTTTTTTCGCCATATAGCGATCGATGATTAGCTCCTGTACTAGTAGGCGGGGCTTTATTCACCATATTGACTGTTACACTTTTCCCTATTCAAAAAGATACGAGTGACATATCTTGTGTATTCTATAGTGTTTGGTAATAGTCAATACGAATTCTCTGGGGGAGAATCTCGGACCACACGCAAGTTTTATGACAGTTTTTTGTGGTCAACAAACACACTGGAATCTCACCCTACTGAAAAAAACAGCTTGAATCAGCCTAGGCTGGTTGGCTGGTTTTAGCTGGTTTACCAGGCTGGTTTTAGAGGGGTTTTGGCCATTTCCAGGCTGGGTTTTGGCCATTTCCAGGCTGGTTTTCATCCATTTCCAGCCTGGTCTTTGCTGGTCAGGCTGGGAAATGACCAGCTAAAACCAGCTAGACGAGCCTAGCCAGGCTGGGAGCCCATTCAAAACCAACTATGTCCAGCTTAAACCAGGCTGGTCAAGCTGGTTTTAGCTGGTCATTTTCCAGCCTGACCAGCTAAGACCAGGCTGGAAATGGCTGGAAACCAGTCTGGAAATGGCCAAAACCCCTCTAAAACCAGGCTGGTCAAACAGTTAAACCAGCCAACCAGCCTAGGCTGGTTTAAGCTGGATTTTTCAGCAGGGCAGCGAATACCTGCTTCATAGACATAAGAAATATATCCAAATAAAGGTTGAAATCTCTACTTTTAAATGAACAAACTACACTTGAAAACAAAAGTTTTCTGGTTTTGTAATCTGTATGAAACGAACGTGAGGTACAGTCCATCCTGTCAAAGCCACATCACATGACAGAAACTCACAAACTTGAAAACAAAGAGTCGCTGTCATTTCTGGAGATGATTCACCATCAAGAGCAAGTTGTGAATTACTTCAGAGGAGCAGCACAATCAGACTATAATTATTCAGAGGATGATAATGAGTAGAACGGCCATAAATGAGGTTGGTGTCGCAATCTTGTTCCTTTCGAGTGCGCATGCGCATTAGCTTAGACAACCTGAAAAAATGCTGACTGTTTGATTTGTACATTTAGAAACAAAACTTATGAGACAGTTGTTCTTTAATTTTATTGGTAATTCTAAATACATAATGTAATTGTAAGCTTGGCAAACAGTTTTGGAGAATTTGATATTTCCCCAGTCAAACAGAATGGCCGAGCGGCCGCTGAGTGAAATTACTTTTCTTAAAGGGACATTGCTTATATACAGGGACTCCCAATGACATCACCTGCATCATCCAATCTGGGCAAGCCAATTGCAAACTCCACCTAAAACTCAAACGCATAAACAAAGCACACAACCATACCAAAAGCAAAATATAAAACAGACCGATGTATTACTTGCAGTTTGTCACTTTTGCCTAAATGGATAAATGTTTTTTTTTTTAAATTTCACCTCATACTTCAGTTTCTCATCAAATCCTCTGACCAATTAGATGCTCTTTAGTATCTGACATGCCCCACCCACTTCAAGACACTTCTCGTTTGCTTTTCAACGACTCTCACTGGCACAGCAATAATAAAAACAAAACACTATTGTCTATAAAAAGGAAAGTGGCTACTTTATGTCCCTGTATTAATGTTTCAGTTGAGATTGTCAAACTTTCAATAACAAAAGCACATTTCAAAGCACATGCATCTCAACCAGTCAACCAGTCTCTCATGCTGAGAAGTAATTGATAACTTGAGCCGATAAAGCACTAAGAATGTGGAAGGATCTGGAGTTACTGACTGATATTAAAATTCAATACTGCTGTTCTCAGGTGAAGTACATGACCCAGCAGCAAAGATTGCTAGTAACTAAAGCAGAGAGTGGAAGAGGAGGTGGTGCTCAGGGAGGTCACAACACAATTTAATTTATGGCTGAAATTTTCATTTAATGATACATTTACTTAAAGATGCATTAAGCAAAATTAGAAAAGTGGTTTTGAGTCCCGAAATACTTTAAGCCAATCAGCTTTGTTGGGTATGTTTATATGCTTTAAATTATCAACATTGTGTGGCAAAACCTGCTCAGGTTATAAAGTGGTTTAAATGTTTTCCTTATTATTTTGTATGCAACTGTAAATAGATTTTGTTAAGTTTTATAATTAAAATGGCAGCAAGGTGCTTGAGGAAATCTATAAATAAAAAAACTCACTCCCATTTTTTTATAACCTGAGAATTTTATGGTAGCTTAATTATAGTGTGCCGACTATTATAGTGAATTATAGTGTATAGAATTTTTGTGTCATTTCACTTCAGGAGTTCTAAGTTGTTTTGTCAAAGGTACAGTTTGTTGATATTATTACTTCAAAACTTACAGTATGTGTATTAGCACAATCAAATAATGAAATATGGTAGTTTACTGTAAAATGTAGATGTTTCTACCATATTTTTAACAATAAAATTCTGACAACTACAGCTTCCTATTTTTTACCCTAAATTTTACAAATGTCTTTGTTATTTATTTTTATTAACTGTGTTGATTGTGCCCAAGCAGCTAAAAATATATGAAAAAAAAATTACAAGGTCATAACAATATTTCAGATTGTGGAACATTCTAGAAAATCAGGCAGACAGAAACGTTGCACAGTAAAAAAAAATGTAATGGCAAAAAGTCAAGACGGCAAATATTTTTTATTTTAATTTAACTTATTTTAATAAGTTAAAAAAATGACTAGAATCGTTACTTTGATTTAACAAAAAAATTAAGGCAGCAAGATTTTTTTTTACAGTGTGAGATTGAACCGAGTCAGTTTTAGAACTATACCAGCATTCGTTTTAGTATAAATCTTACTGTTGAACTATAATAAAGACCAAAACGCCAGAAAATACTTATTTTTTTAAATCATAAGGTTGTGGAAATGCCAAGAAAAAAACAGCTATCAGCAACAAAAAAATATAGAGAGGTAAGTTGGATTTATTAACCATCCAATTTTAAAAGAAAGATTTTAAAAAAAATCAGTTTGCTTTCTCCCAGATCACAGTATGAATTTAACTACTGTCAACAACTGCTATTTATCCTAGTATTATACCTGCATCACTGTCATTATCCATCACTGTCATTACACCACATGCCCATTTTATTATGTGATTTGGTCTCATTGCTGTAATCATGGTTGTCTAAACTCTTCACAAAACAGCTGAAGCGGCGATGTGCTTTTATTGCGCTTATTCTGAATAAACCTTCTCTTATCTGATGGAAAGGACGAGGGTGGGTGTTGCTTTTAATGTATTTTAATCAGTTCACCATTTCGTGTATTGAACTGCTGTGGGAGGCGCAATAACTGTCTTACACTCGCTCCTAATTCTGAATTCCATCAATGATGTTTAAAACTTAATTAACAAAAGATCAATTGTGTTTACACTGTAAAATGGTGCGGGCAATTTTTAATTAGAATATCCATACATTATTAATTACATTAACACGATTGGAAATTAGGAACAGACTACAGACTGTTTCAATTAAAAAACATCAGTCAGGGAAGGCAGAAAGAGAGAGAGAGGGAGAGACTTACCAGAATCAAACTGAATTCATAATTGCTCTGAAATGATTCACTGACCCAGTAAGATGGATCTTTAAACATTACTGATTTAGATGAAATGGTGTTTTGAATAAGAGTGACTTGGTGATTAATACTTGGACGAAAGCACCAAAATTTACGCCAAATCTGATTGATTGTTTCTGACAAGCTGACTGTTTTTACACTTGCTTATTTCAGAGATCTTTAATTTGATAATTAGAGGTTGCAAATTTGCTTTACAGTAATCAGGTTGCTAACAGCAAGTCACCGTTGTTACACCCAGAGTTTCTTGTCAAGATCCATTATACTAAACAGACTCTCTGACAAACAAGAGCCCTGTATTACAGATTTAATGTGTAAGAATTTCAGCATGACTGATAAATTGTGCTGGTAATTTCCTGTCAGACTGAGTTTTCTTTTGTTATGCTTACCATAATTCTAAGTACTTCAACTTTATTCCTAATACAGTTTAGTGTTCATTAAAACATGCTTTGAAAATAAATATTTCATAGAAACCAAAGCAAAAGCTAAGAAATTGTAACATTCGGATGCATATTTGTTGCTTTCATTCATCCTCTTTTATTTAATCATTCTTGATTATTATAATTCTTAAGACATGTGATTGATCTCTTTTCAATCATTGTTACCCTAATTAGTGCTTTAACACCCCCTTAAACTGGAAGCGAAAACTCAAATTGGAATATACCTTTCTGCTATAGCATATTTTTGGTCTGCGATAAATATATAGTGTAGTTCAGTTGGCATTTTGTCCCTGAAGATTTATTTGCATCCTTTTTTTTTGGTTTAGTTTCAGGCTAAGCAAAGCTTACAGTGAATGGCATTTGGGGACTACAAAAAAATATATCCGGGCTAGTGAGATCACAAGGGCTTCCAGTTACATGCATTCACCATGAGCATACACCCTGTGCAGTGAAGGGGCGTGGCCAGAGGCTTTGCAAATGTTAAAGTAGGGAAAGCTAAAATGCCATCGAAACGCTGCTATTTCCACAGAGCTTGCTCTGTTTCTGTATTTGGGCCTCCAAAGGACACGACCCAAAGAGAAGTGCTTACAGTTAATTTTATGTTCCAGAGAATTATATAAAAAACAAAAAACAAAGATATAGCCCTAGCATTTTACAAAGGAGAACTTAACAGAACCTCTCCCATTTCAGTGCCGGACTTGGCTAAAACTCCTCCAACCGACGAAGCTGTGGATAGTGAGCCACAACCTGTAAGTATTTTTATTTGTTAAAATTAATCAAGTACAGGCACAGTTTCTAGCGTTAACGATATGTTGTAGCGAGGACATAAAAAACAATGTAAACAACAGGAAATTCTGTTTGGCAATGCTAACAATTTAGCCACAAATTCACATTTATCAGTCAAGAGGAAAAAGGAAATATGACATTCGTTTTCATGTTAGCTGAGTGGCTGTATATAATCAAATTAAGATATGAAAAAAGGTGATTTTCTACAAGTGAAGCATGAGCACACATGTGCTTTTGCTTCTAAATTATCACATGATTTTGTTTATATGAAAAAACATGTCTTTTTGACTCAAGAAGGTCCATACTGACTCCAAAGGCAGATACTGATAAGATCAGGGCCTGGTGTGTGGACTTTGGGGGTTTTACGATGTGGTCACATGTTGATTGGTCAGTTTGAATGTCTCAGCATTTGGGCTTTAGTCACATGGTCAAGATAGATACAAAATAGGTGGTAAAACACTGCTCTGTCTCTTTTCCTGCGCTGTCTTTTCCTGGTCTGCTTTCCTGCTCTACTCCTCTGGAGTCTGTCTTCTCTGACTCTACTCCAATCAGGATAACTTCTGGGCCTGCTCTCTTTGTCTCTCTCTCCCTCCCCCTGTGTCTCTCCTTCTACCTCTGGTAACTTTAATTTTACATTTAAGCTGGGTACAATTTATATCATGTTTTATCATTACATATTTGATCATTTTATACAGTTATTTTGTAATTAATTCCGTTGTGACCATAGCAAGTTATTGTCATTAAATCATCTCATTTTCAAGTATTTGTGAATTACTTTTGATTTAACATCAACACTTAACTGTTCCATATTGCAATACAATAAAATCACATAATATCAATGCTCTCTCACATTTATAGCTATTAATAATGCCCTTATTTCCGTTTTTGGTATGAGATTGCAGAAGAATGGTTTAACTAGAAATGTACCGTTTTTTTACCAACATACTGATAACTCTTTAGTCATTAGGCAGAACTACAGTTCGAACCGCTGTGGTTTAAAACCTAGTCTTACACTTTGCATCTTAAAAACACAACCAAGCCTTAAAAATACACTGTGGACCACCCCTTTAATTACTCTCAATAAGTAGCCAATTCTGAATTTATTTAAGGAAAAAGTCATAGTTAATGGCTTATTACATAATAGTGAGAATTGTAAATGAAAATAAAACAATGACCAATTAGGGATGTTTAAGTTTGTCATTTTCTCTGTTTTGGTGTCATACGTAGTAACTTTTTAAAGAAAAGTAAATGCATAGTCACTAAATTAAATATATATTCAATCTTTTTAAAGCTCTCAAGTGACTCAATTAAGACTGCGCTTACAAGAATACTTGCAAAAAATGACAATCCTGTTAAAGCTTCATATGACAGAAAAAAAAAAAACAGAACTCATTTACCACCACTTCTTCAGCAACTCTTTCCAGAAATATTTCCCTCTTTTTTTACACAGATTTTAAAAGTCTAAAATAGCACAATACTATAAGAACCAAACTATGAGCTTTGAGGTGAATCCCAACTTTACAAACTTAGATTTGATATAAAGAACTCTATGAAAGTGCGGCATGGTGGCTCAGGGGTTAGCACTGTCCCCTCACAGCAAGAGAGTCACTGATTTGAATTTCGGCTGGGTCAGTCGGCATTTCATGGGTGTTTTTTCAGCGCTGGGTTGCGGCTGGAAGGGCAACCGCTGTGTAAAACAATGTACTGTATGCTGGATAAGTTGGCGGTTCATTCCTCTGTGGGGACCCCTGATGAATAAAGGAACTAAGCTGAAGGAAAGTGTATGAACTATATGAAAAATCTGTCAAGAACACAACAATTACTGTGTACTTTCTTATTGGTCTTAAGTAGTAAAATCAATTGAAGTAATGCTTAAGTTAAGAATAAAAGATTGTTAGTAACGTAGTTGTTTCAAAGCTACACACTGGAAATTAAACATATAATTCATTTCACAGTAAAAGTGGAAAGAGCACACCAGCAGAGGAGATCTAAGCTGTAGCTTATCAGGCAGTTTCCTGCCAGAGGCGATTCAGTGGGCGGTGGGCTGTTCTCTGTTCTTCCAGACACTCTGATATCAGCATGGATGTCCTCAGACAACCTAATACACCCTAAGATACCTCAGACAACTGTCACAACACCAATCGCTAAAATGCTTTATTTCTGGTCAGAGAAATAACGGCAAGTTTTATAGTTCTCAACTTCAGTGTTTAAAAACAAGTATTTGAGATGCCTATAAAAGTTGTATGAACATGCTGAGTGGATATAAATATTATTGTTGAAGATATTATTTACTGAACAATATTTAATAAACAGCAACAGCTACTAAGAAAGCAATTATTATATAATTATAATATAACTTAAAAGACAGAGAACACATGCAGAAATAAATGTTTTTTTTCCAAATAATAATAATAATAATAATAATAATTATTATTATTATTATTATTATTATTATTATTATTATTATTATTATTATTATTATTATTACTACTACTACTGCCTTTACACACAACTGTTTAGATTAATGATCATAAATAGTTTTGGGTAAAATTACTTTTACAAGTATATTTCAATCTTAACCCTATCTTAGCTCTTACAACTTACACAAAAATGACATAACACATACTTTCCCATTACTTTAAAAAGTAACCCACAGAAATCGATTATCTATTATATTCTACACTGTTAACCCTAGATGATGCAGTAAATAATTGTAAAATAGCCAGTGTTTTGCTGGAATAAAAGGAAACAGTATTTTACTGTAAAAGGAGTAGGATTTGTATGAAATTGAGTAGTGCAAAGAATAAATTACAGTAATTTACTTTATGTACCCATTACAGGTAGTAACTGTGATAACAAATGGTAAATTACTGTTTAACCATTACTGCCCCATTTACTCTCATGTTTTATGTTGAAGGGCATTTATATTAAGGCAGAAAACAATGATTTAGGCATTAACACACACACACACACAGGATATATATATATATATATATATATATATATATATATATATATATATATATATATATATAGTGTGTGTGTGTTTACTGTTCAGATTTGGTATGCGAATGGTCAGCATCGAGGGGAGAGTGAGTCAATGCATTGATGAAAAGCTGAATTTTACTGCAGCCATCTCTGTGTTTTCTTTGGTTCCTTTTATGTTTTTAACATTGAATATCAGGAGTCAACCAATTCCACAGAGCTTATTAAAGGTATGATATGGACAAGACACATTTAAAGCAAAATTACTCACCCTCCTTTGAAATGTAATTTTTTTTTTTCAAATATATCCCAAATATTGTTTAACAGAGCAAAGAAATTGTCACAATAATTCTTATAACTTTGTTTACTTTTCCTATAATTAATATAATTTACCTATATATATATATATATATATATATATATATATATATATATATATATATATATATATATATATATATATATATATATTTACCTATGTATATTTATTAAATTTATTTATTTGATATTGCATATTGCCATAATGTACAGATCCAAACAGTATAATGTGTCTTTCTGGCAACTAAGCAGTTTGATTACACATAAAAACCATTAAATTCCAATCACCTCAGTTAGGTAACATGTGCACAGAAACCACCACAGGGAATCACAAAAAATCTGATACACATAGTCATCCACACACAAACCTCCACTGTCAGGGCCCAGGTTGTGAATGTGTGAAAGTATTTTTCAGAGCTGTGTTTCAACCTATAAATTTTTATTCATGACAATAGAAACGTTTGTTGTCTTGAGATTTTTTTTAAAGTAATCAATAATTATAATAATAAAAGATTGGATCCTTTGGATTCTCAGTGTTGCCGACTTTATTTTTGTTTTTTATAATTATTTAAACTTTTTTATTGAGAATAGACACATGGTATGTGCCTGTGTTTGACAAACATGTTTCTAACCATATCTAGAGTAAGTGTGTGTTCTTTTAATATGCTTATTTTTTATAATTATTTGAAACTTTATTTAAACTTAAATGTATTATTTTGTGTTTTTTGCTGTTTAGTTTTTGTATGCATGGTCAGTATTGAGGGGAGAGTAACACATTTCACTGCAGCACTGTCTGTGTGTGTGTGTTTTTTTTTGTTGTTTTTTTTTTGTTTGTTTGTTTTTTCCTTTTATGTTTTTAACTTTGTATTTCAGGAGTCAAGTAATGCCACAGGAGAGCTTATTCAAAGGTATGTATTATATATGAATGACATACATTCAAAGGCAAAATTATTCACCCTCCTTTAAAATTTTAATTCTTTTTCAAATATATCCCAAGTGATGTTTAACAGAGCAAGGAAAATGTCACAGTATTTCGTATAACTTTGTTTACGTTTTCTAATTAACCTAGTTAAGTCTTTGCAATGTAAGCTATTAGTATCTTGCAAAATAACTAAGAATGTGTTTAAAAAAATCTCCCCCTTAAACAGCACTAAAATGTTAGTGTGACCACAGCTTTACTTGCAGACCTGTGGCCCTCAGTCATATGTAAGATTATATGTAAATGTTTGACACCTGTGCTATATACACTTCAGATGTTGTTTATTAATTTAACCTTTTTGTTTAATTGTAAATAGTTATTCATATCTGCTGATTTCTTTCATTTTGTTGTACATTTTCTGTTGTATATTTGTTTGCTGCCAAAAAAAATTAAAAACATTTGTCTGAACAATTTATATGCTTTCTATTTTTAATAACAGTTTAGAATACTGATTAATTTAAGGAACACTACAATAACTATATATATAATATACTATTAATGTGTATGCAGTATAATGCTGTGAGTGGTAACACTACAGCACAGTAATTAACTGTAAGCAGTTTCCAGTTAGTTACCGCTACTGCTCTGTTACAGTAATTAACTGGCAACACTGTTGCCAGCTACTCACTGTAATGGTTCAGTAACAGTAATTAACTGGCAACACTGTTGCCAGTTAGTCACTGTAATGGTTCAGTTACAGTAATTAACTGGCAACACTGTTGCCAGTTAGTCACTGTAATGGTTCAGTTACAGTAATTAACTGGCAACACTGTTGCCAGTTAGTC
The DNA here is from genome assembly GCF_903798145.1 of Danio aesculapii. NCBI lineage: Eukaryota > Metazoa > Chordata > Actinopteri > Cypriniformes > Danionidae > Danio > Danio aesculapii. The sequence continues at coordinate 41,065,143 of NC_079436.1, forward strand.
ACTGAAATGGTTTGGTTACAGTAATTCACTGGCAGCAATGTTGCCAGTTACTCACTGTAACCAAAACATTACAGCTAGTTGCTGGCAACAGTGTTGCCAGTATTCTACTGTAAAAAAGCGGTGGTAAGGTCTAACAGTGCAGGCTCATTCTGAAAACGTAGCCCTACATACATTTCTGGAGAGCGCCAAATACATCCCAGGATGTAAGTTTTTTTTTTGCTGTGTACTCTTTTTGAGATCTTAAATTTATCTTGCAAGTGCCATTCATGCCTGCTGTGCTCGAATAAATCCACCAGACTGACTGACTGACTGACCAACCAACCGACCCATTCCCCCACCCCTTTCCCTAAACCCAACTGATAGTGTTTTAAAAGGCATCAATTGACCAGCAAACACCCACTCCCCTAAACCCAACCAACAGTGGTACCACATTCTCAGTTTTCACCACATTCTCACCCTGTTATTTACTTGTTTATTTTATTTTTGGGGGGTTTGTTTTAGTCTTACCTGCTTTCTAGAACCGTTCTTCACCGGACTCAAACCCTGTCGTCACGGTCAACTCCTCTCTGCATCTCAAGTCCACCGATGTATGCTGTGAGCCACTAAACAACCTGGTAACAGCGGGAAAGCCGTCCATACGGAGGTTAGCAGTCAGCTGGAAAGCGAGAAAAGGAACAGCATCAGACCACCCCGTACCATTCGCTTTAAAGACAAAATGCAGCCATACAGACTAGCTACATAATATGCGATCTCCAGAAATGTATATACAGCAGGGCTGTGTTTTCAGAATGAGCCAATGTTGCAACTATATAGATTCGAGAACAAGAACAAAATGCTGTATAAAGTGAAATGTTTTTCATACATACACACGCTAAAATGGTTGGCGTCTATGCTTAAACTGCTTTCTCAACACAACTGAATCAACTCAAGGCTACTTTTGCCCCTGTTTAAAAACACCTAAATCAACCAGACTATAAAAAAAGATAGCTTCTCAAATAAATGTCTCATATGAGAGAGTCCTCAGCTTTACACTGCCTGAAATGACCACACACACACTCACACGCACATTTTCAACCAGCACTGAGGTTCTGACAGATGTAACTCGCATAAAGTGCCACTTTCCTCACACACTACATCCACTTCATATTCCAGGCACACTACACTTAAGTAAAAAAGATGGTAACCCCAGGGAGGGCTCTCAATCGATCATGTGTCTGCCTGCTCGCGAGTGATTGACATGGCTGATGTAGTCCTCAGTGCGTCTCTCAGGACCCCAGTCACTGCTACACACTTAATTGGTTTCCGTACCGAAGCGGCAGGTCAGAGATAATCGACCGGCCCTACAACACTTATGCCACCACATTCTCCCACAAGGGTCTGATTATTGCATTGAGTCATCAAGCACATATTGATGCTCTAATGATTAATATCAGTGTCTAATTATTAAGGTTTCAGGTCTAAAGCTTTTGTCACAGATGTGCTGGAATGCTTGAAAGGATTGGATACAAGACACTATTGAGACTCATTAGAAACAAACAGATGGCCAACCAAAAAGAAATTCATTGTTATACAAGGGTGGCCAACACAAAATACATACATTCCAGATATGCGAGTCAGGAACTGTAGTGAAATTACTGATCTGTTGTCAATATGTGGGCAGAGTAATACACAAGGGTGAGGAAGCTGTACGAGTGCTGTTATTACGGGAATATTGCACAGCTATCAGCCAATCCGATTTGAGAACCAGACAGAACTGTCGTGTGTGTGTGTGTGTGAATATATTGAAGTTGAAGTCAGAATTATTAGCCCCACTTTGATTTTTTTTTAATATTTCCCAAATGATGTTTAACAGAGCAAGGAAATTTTCACAGTATGTCTGACCATATTTTTTCTTCTGGAGAAAGTCTTATTTGTTTTATTTAGTCTAGAATAAAAGCAGTTTTTATTTTTTTTTTAAACATTTTAAGGTCAAAATTATTAGCCCCTTTAAGCTATTTTTTTCATCAGTCTACAGAACAAACAATCTTATACAATAACTTGCTTAATTACTCTAACCTGTCTAGTTAACCTAATTAACC